>NC_089582.1:61749528-62049528 GCF_019320115.1 Miscanthus floridulus
ACTTTGGCACATATTAGATGAACAATTTAAAACAAGCTATGTGTCATGCTCCTAAACAATTTAAACCATGTAGGTTTGTTCCAAGGGTTAAGAATGAAACCGAGCAAGCCTACCATAAGATATACCTAGTGTATGCAAGACAAAAGATTTAAGCATGCAAATGCAAACCTAGGCATGAAAAGGAACTAGATGCTAATTGAAATTGCAAGAAATTAAATCTAGCTACCTAACATGGGAAGGGGAATTTGGGTCCATAGTATTCACTAACCCACTTGGCAATTACCTGGTCCATAATGATGCACCCCATGAAATGCACCCATACTTTGCCATGTCTCCAAATTCCCCGGTGTCATTCAGACTTCTCACATTCCTTTTGGGATCCAAACCTTCTTGGTGCTCTTCATATTTGAAATGATCTCTTTTGGCACCCAAAAGCATTTGACCCCATTGTTGGCTTGCTTGTTCACCTTGATGGCCACCACCTTGTCATTTTTCTTCTTCTTTTAACAAGTATGGTGTGGAGGCCTTCTTGTCCACCTTGTTGGTGTAGGTGTTGGAGAGCTTGCTTGTTTGTTTTTTGTTTATCTCTTTCTTCTTAGCTCCTCCCCCATTCTTCACCTTGCACTCATAGGACTTGTGGCCTTCCTTGTGGCATATGTAGCAAACCATGGTTTGCCCTTCATCAAGCTTCTTCACTCCCTTGACGGTGTTATCTTGATGAAGTTGGGCTTGCTTTGTCTTGCCTTTCACTTGAGTCAAGTCCTTGGTGAGGCGAGCGACTTCTTGCTTGAGTTGCTCATTCTCCCTTGCAACCTCTTGTGTGCATGTATCTAGAACAACTTTCTCAACACAAACTTGGTTGCACAAGGGTGAGTCTAAACATAAATCATTGCAAGAAGTAGAGGCATCCTTTTTAGGCATGTCAAAGATAGAAATTTTCTTTTTAGGTGCCTTCGTGGGGTTAGTACCAATGGCTTCAAGATTAGCAACTTTATTAGTTAGCTCATCACAATATTTGCACATAGTTTCCATTTTAGCAAGCAAACTTTTATAAGCATCTTGTGAGATAGCTAACTTTTTCTTTAGTCTTTCATTTTCCTTTACAAGTTGCTCGTCATTGATTGTGCAATTATTTGTGTTGGCACTAGTCTTAGGTTGCTCAATTTTAGTAGATAGCTCCATATTAAGATTGGCAAATGTTTCATATTGTTCAAGCAAAGTAGCATAAGCTTGTTGTGAGCTATCTAGTTTTTCTTTTAATTTTTCAAGCTTCTTTTGTTGACTAGTGCAAACTTTAGCAAAGTTAAGATTTTCTTGCACAATTTCATCATAAGAAGGTAGCTCATCATCACTATCACTATTATTGTCACTATCACTAGGGATAGGCTTTTTGTTACCTCATGCCATAAGGCACACACGTGAGGTGCTTGATGATGAGTGCTTGTGCCCTCGCCTCTTGTGATGGTCTTCTTCTTCACTTGAAGAATCATCCCTTGATCTTATTGATGTGAGGGCTTTGTCCTTGCACGCCTTCTTCTTTGTCTTAGGTGTGGGCTTGTTTGGACAAACTTCCACAAAGTGCCCCAACTCACCGCATCCATAGCATCATTTCTTTGATTGGGACAAAATAAACGATAGATTAAAAGGATGTGAGGTCAATCTAGATCGATCTTGATCGGGCAGGTTGATATTGCTAAAAACTAATGACAATAAGGACATCAACCAGATCAGTAACTTAATGAATCTACTAGAAGGATGCCACCCTTAGGTAGAGCCGATAACTTGACCTTAATCTAATTCGAGCAGTGGAGGTTGAACTTAACCGATGCAGCCATACTTGAACTAGATAAGAATGGATAACTAGCTTATGCTAGGGCTCACAGTGGAGGTCGAACTTAATCGATGCAGCCTTATGAATAGAAGTAAAAGCCATGATGGTACTTACAGACAAGCCAGAGGTTGGCTGGACCAATGCAGCCCTATTTGTTGAAGAACTCACCAAGATCTACACTACTCCTACTCCTAAGTGTTGGCGTGAACCCAAAAAACATTGGTATTGATTGATTGGATGATTTTTTTACAATAGCCGAGGTCCAACATTTATACCCAAAACCTAAACATGAATCCTATTCAAACATGACTCATTATGATCTTTGGAATAAAAGAAAACATTCATAACTTAAGATAACTTGGACCCTAATCTTTTTCTTTTTGTAGAGTCCGACATGTTTCTCCTGATGCCAATCGTAGCTCATTGACATTATCTGTTGACGCTATCCGAAGAGAGCCGATCCTAGTACCACATCTAAACCAGCCAATATTGATTCTTATGCAATCGATTCCTTGATGACACAATCTTGGAAGCTTCGGGTTCCCATGTTCTTCTTCCCAAATTTTGGTGCAAACACATGCCCCCCAATTTTGGGATAAAAGTAATTGTATTCCAAAATTACCATATCTATACCCTCGATGGGTCCATACTCATGAGTAGAGAATCTTGATCTGGGGCCTACTATCCATCACCTTCACCAACGTCCTTGCCTGCTTATGAGCCCATACCTCAAAGCTTCACGAGAGCATTATTGCTTTCACGGGCCCTTGGATCCACCCTTCCAGACCTACTATAAATGTCTATCCGACTGTGGTGAGAGCAACCTAACAACTCAGTTATGTTTCTCTTCCACTTGCCTCCTCGAGTGCCCTTGGCTCTGCCAGACCCTCCATCGTCTAATTCCTTGTTATGAAGGTCTTGAGTGGTTAGAAGAATTCTTGTGCATAGTGTAATTGTGTCGCTCATTTCAGCACCTTGTCAAGCAAGAGGATCAGCTGCTGTGGTTAGAAGAATTCTTGTGACATCACCTGAGTTTTCTCACCATGATCATAGAGCTATTCTAGTGTTTACAAGGGTTAAAATGTGTGGACACCTTTCCCTTGTTCACTCTCTCAAATGCTAGGGAAACCACAGACTTCTTTCCCATGGTTTCCCAGCCACCGAGAAATCGACTGGATATATGGGCATCTTTTTAGCAGACGGCCTTCTCTCTCCCAATGGGCTGATATGACTCAGTCCATGATGACCTTTGGCCTTGTGGGGATTCGAACTCCCTTCAATCCAAAGAAGTCTTAGTAGGTTGATCATTAGTTAATGTAAACCTTTTGTATCAATCCCATGGTATCTTGTAATTATGGGAAGCAATAAGTTCGAATTTGTTGTTTTTCATGATCCGTTCCCTAAATTTCTAGAGTGTTGATCCGTTTCCATAACTGACTTCAATTCCATAACCCCGACGAAGCCTATCTTCTCACCTCCCAAGCTATATATACGGGCCATGGCTGTGGATCAAAAAACAATCTGCTTTGTTCCAAACCATTTGTTTCTTTGGTGCGATTTTGTTTTCAATAGGCTCTAAGGCATGGAGAACATCAAGAGGTCTGCAGAAGAGGCCCTTGATGAGTCTGTGCCACCACACTAGTGTCTTCGTCATTAGGAGGATGCAACCCATGATCTTGGGCTGATGGACCTTCATCTAAACGCGCCGTAGGACGCTCTCACCATCTCGGAACATAGGGCCGACTATACCCAAGCAACGTTAGCTGATGCCGAGGCTAGAATTATGGGTGAGATGTCCACCACAATTTTTTGTTTCTCTTAGTTTTGTCTTCAAGATCTTGATTATCCTTCCCTCAAATCTTTCCATACCTATCGACCCAGTTGGAACGCCTTCGATCAGCTACAGAGTATGCGGTAGGATTTGTCAATGCTAGGGGTGCTTGCCGGTGGTTTGCCTATACAACATCCCAAACCATGTCAGAGAGGTTGCCCTTCATAGTGTTCGTCATGGTGCTACCATGGCATTAATTGTTGCGCAAACTCGCTCTGGCCACGAGCTTTGACTTCTTCCCCATGGTTTCCCAGCCATCAAACACCTTGAGGACCATGAGCACCTAATAAAGGATTTCTTCAGCACCGCCAACTCTATAGCCCTCACTTCCTAGGCCAAAGACATAGTGGACAAAGTGTTCCCTGGCCTTTAGTTTGTAATAGGAGGAGCTAGCACACAATCTCTTCGTCCTAAGTTACTTCTCTTTTGCCCTGACTCATGCTTCATGTACCAATTTGTTTGTGCTTGTCTTTGCTCTATAGGCGATACATATTGTATTAGCTTTTTCCCCTTCGGGCTTATTTTTGAACTAGAGGTGATACCCTTCTAGTACTAGCTATTAGAGCCGATGACTGATCAAATCGGCTATCAAGTATTAATCCAATCGCTAGGATAATATTTCTTTAGATTTTTAACATTGATTGCTCTGTCAAACTCCTCTTTTCCCCCTAGCGTTTCCAGAATATAAGCATTGTCAGGCACACACTGTTTAATCCGATAAGGTCCTTCCCAATTAGGTTACTATTTACCGAACTTGCTATCTCTTGACCCGATCGACAATTTCACTTTCCAGACTAGGTCTCCTTCAGAAAATTGTTTGCTCTTGACCTTCTTATTGTAGTACTTTGTAATCCTTAGCTTATTGGCTTCGATATTCTCAAGCGCACACAGCCGATGGCAACTTAAGTCTTCTAAGTCATCCATCATAAGATTTTTGTAAACTTTAGCTGACAAATCTTTTTATAATGTGACACGCCTTGATCCAGTTTGAATCTCCCAAGGAAGGACCGCGTTATGACCATACACAAGTTCATAAGGTGACGCTTTAATCAATCCATGACAAGCCATCCTATATGCCCATAATGCCTCATTAAGTGTTGAATACCACTTCCTTAGTTGTTCTTAGATCTTTTTCTTGATCAGCTTAATCATAATTTGATTGGACGCCTATGCCTGGTCATTAGCCTGAGCATAGTAGGGAGAAGAATTTAATAACTTAATTCCCATACTGGCAGCAAAATCTCTAAATTTTTCTAATGTGAACATTGTCCCCTAATCAGTAGTGATGGTTTGAGGAATCCCAAAAAGATACACAATATGCTCTTTGACAAAATCAACCATGTTCTTTGAGGTTACCATCTTCAAAGGAATTGCCTCAACCCACTTAGTGAAGTAATTTGTTGCTACCAATATAAACTTATGTCCTTTACTTGAAGGCGGAAAAATCTAGCCAATTAAATCAATTCCCCAACCTCAAAACAACCATGGTTTGATTATTGGATTCATAGCCGATACATGCGATCTCTGAATATTACCAAAACATTGACAATCTTGACATCCCTTATAATATTCAAAACAATCTTCTAGTATTGTTGGCTAGAAATATCTAGTCCTGTGAATAATCCATTTCATCTTATAAGCCAATTAATGAGCTCCACATATCCCTTCATGTACTTCACCCATCAATACTTTAGCTTCTTCTTGATTTAAGCATTTAAGCAACACCCTATCAATTGTGTTGTAATATAGCTGATCATCTAGCAAAACATACTTAGCTGATTTATACCTTAGCTTTCTGGTAACCTTCTGTGATGGATTCTTAAGGTAATTGGCTATTTCCACTCTCTAATCATTAGTCATGGTTTCACTACTTAAGATCTCTTGAAACACTCAATAACCTAACGCACTTTGAGCTAACCGATTAGCTTCTTGATTCTGTGCTCTTGGAATATGCTGAAGAGAAATATGAGGAAACTCCTTGAGTAACCTCTGACATTCATCATAGTATCCCCTCAGAATATCATCTTTACATTCATATAGGCCAATTAACTGATTAATGATTAACTGTGAATCTCCAAATACTTTAATTGACTCAGCCTTTACTTCCTAAAGTAGTTGAAGTCCCTTAAGAATAGCTTCATATTCTGCTTGATTGTTGGTAGTCATTGGTTTAGTTGGAAAAGCAAACTCAAAACTTGCCCCCTGAGGTGAAACAATAACAATACCAATGCCACCACCTTGCTTGTAGGATGATCCATCAAAGAATAGCATCCAAGGTATCAGCTCCACATAGCCAATACTCGGTTTTTGATGCTGAGTGACAAAATCGGCCATTACTTGCCCTTTAACTGTTGTAGCCGATTCGTACCTCAAGTCAAATTCCGACAATGCGAGAATCCACTTCCCCATTCTCCCATTTAATATCGGCATTGATAGCATGTGCTTGATCACATCAACCATGGAAATAGCTGTACACTCAGCCGATAACAAGTAATGTCACAACTTAGTGCAAGAGAAATATAAGCACAAGTAACTTTTCAATAGGAGAATATCTTGTTTCTGGATCCAAAAGTCTTCTACTTAGATAGAAAACAACTCATTATTTTCCTTCAAACTCTTACATTAAGGCCGATCCAATCATTTGGTCATCAGCCGATACATACAACTTAAAAGGTTTACCTTGTTGAGGAGGGACCAGCATGGGTGGACATTTCATATATTCTTTTATCTCCTCAAATGCCTTTTGTTGTACGTCACTCCATCTAAATTCTTGATCATTTTTTCAACTTTAATAAGGGAGAAAATGGTAGAACCTTTTCTGACAAGTTTGAAATAAACCTCATGATAAAATTAATCTTACCAAGCAAAGATTGTAACTCTATTTTAGTAGTTAGGGGCACTACCTCATCTATTGCTTTCATACTTTTTTGACCAACTTTGATTCCTCTCTCATGGACCATAAAACCCAAAAATTGTCCAGCTGATACTCCAAAGGCACACTTATTGGGATTCATCTTGAGACCATATTTTCTTGTGCACTCCAAAGTCTCCCACAAATCAGCTAGATGTTCCTTGTACCCCTTAGATTTTACCATCACATTGTCAATGTAGATTTCAATAATCCTGCCGATCAGCTTGTGGAAAATATAATTCATCACCATCTGATAAGTTGCACCGGCATTCTTCAAACCAAAGGTCATCACAACCCATTCAAATAAACCGATTGCGCCAGGACACCTAAAAGTTATCTTTGCTATGTCTTCCTCAGCCATAAAATTTGATTATATCCTGCATTGCTGTCCATAAAAGTAATAACCTTGTGCCCGACTGCTGCATCTACCAACATATCAGCTATTGGCATCAGATAACCATCCATGGGTGTAGCCTTGTTCAGATCTCTAAAATCGATGCAAACTGTTAACTTTCCATTTTTCTTATACACAGGAACAACATTTGATATCCACTCTGCATATCGGCATGGTCGGATAAATTTTGCTTTTAGTAATCTTTCTATCTCCTTTTTTATATCATCAAGAATATTTGGGTTAAATCTCCTTGGAGCTTGTTTAAACGGGCAATATCTAGGTTTGATTGGCAACCGATGTTTAACAATTGATCGATCTAGACCAGGCATCTCATAGTATTCCCAAGCAAAACAATCTCTAAATTCCTTCAATAAATCCACCAACTCTTGCTTATACTTAGGATCCAACCTAGCACTTACATACATCGGCCTAGGCCTATCTCCAGAACCAATAGCTATCTCTTCTAATTCATTGGTCGACGTAAAGCCCTATCCTAGTTTACCATCTGTACCATCTATTGGATTATCTATTAAAACAAACTCTCAGAGCCGACTGCTTGGATTGGCCGTTGGCTTTCATCATTGATCTTAATGAAGCCTCCTTCCCATAGCTTACTAGAAAAATATTCAAAGTCTTCTAGCTCCCAATACATTGGATCAGCTGTTGTGATACTTACAGAGTCATCAACGTGAACCAGCTCAATATCATCTCCATGCCACTGAATCAAACACTGATGCGTGGTTGATGATACACAACAATTTACATGAATCCAATCATGACCAAGGAGTAAACTGTATGAACCTTTTGCATCAATGATGAAGAATGTGGTGAACAAAGTTTTACTTTTGATTGTCAATTCGACGTTCATTGGCCCCTGGTCTTGGATGTATTACCCCCAAAATCCTAAAGCATCATGTTGGTCTCAATCAGATCTCTTGGTCCCTTGCCAAGTTTACAAAAAGTAGTATAAGGCATAAGATTGATAGAAGCACCTCCATCCACCAACATTTTGCTCATCGGCTTTCCATCAATGAAACCTTTTACATATAAAGCTTTTAAGTATTGATGCTTGACTGGCTTATCGAATATAGCTTGATATACAACTATCAACTTGGCAACTATCTTCTCATACTCTGATTCATCAAAATCTGAATAGACTTCTTGATCTATTGGATCTCTAAATTCTAACGGCAACAGAAAAGCCATTTGAATATTAGCCGATGGTTGACCCCTATCGGTTGTTTGTTTAGCATGCCACACCTGAGGTCTACCAGGTGCCTAAGCCTGTTCTAGCTCTCTGTTCCTTAAGCGTTGCACCCTTCTTTTTTGGCTTCTTGTCAAACCTCCTGGACACCATTGCCCTTCCTGCCAAACATACTCTTCCTCATTATCTTCTTCTTCATAATCAGCCTAATTTTGATCAACAACTCGCTTCCCAAGCCTATCATGAACACTTCTATTTTTAAGCGCCGATCCATATTATTATGATGATACTTATCTTGAGCATGAATAGACTGGTAGTTGGCTTGAGATTGCCTAAACTCCCAATATTGCTCACTGCACTCTGGGCAATTATTTCTAGTAGGCAATTTCAAACCTTCATTCCAACAATGTCTGAAGAAAGGACAATTCTAATGTGATTTAGCCTATTTTCTTTCACACCTCTCTTTTTCCTGTTGATGCTGGTATTCTTTCTCTTCTAACCAATGTTGATAATACTTTTCCTTCTACCATTGCCATTTATTCAATAAAATTTGAGACATGACACGTGACCTTATTGCCCCATCCCTTGATGTTTCTCCTTGCTCGTATTGGCTCTTCTATTGGTCACAACGCTTTTTAATCTCTCTATATTCATCAGCCGATATTTGTATCTTTGGGTCAATGGTTCTAGTTTCTTTTGCCCTAGTTGATGTTAGGACTTTAGTCTTCCCTTTGAGCAACCTAGCATCAACCATATTCTGATCTCTTAGGAAAGGATTATCATCGACTTTCATCTTCCGAGGTGTATCGAATTTGAGCTTCCCTTGTAGAATAGCCTTCTGTATTTGTTGTCGAAAAATTCTACACTCATTAGTAGAATAAGAAGTAGCATTATGAAACTTGTAGAACTTCTTATTCTTCAACTGATTAGGAGGCAACGTAACATGATTGGTGGGCAACTTGATCTGTCCCTTCTCAAGCAAGAAATCGAAGAGCTTCTCTAATTTTGTGACATCGAAATCATAGCTTTCTTCAACTCTTTTTCTTCAAGGATTTGACACCATTATTGTCTTCTTACCCCAATTCCATTCAGCCATAGCAATCTCTTCTTCTTCATCGTCCCCATCATCGTCATCGACTGAATATGGGTTATAGACTTCAGCAATCGCAGTGTTCTTCTAGAATCGAGTATCCCTGTGCATACTCTAGAATTGGCTATTGAGTGCTGCCACTCATTGAGCCAACTGATTTAAATTGTCAAATTCTTGCCCTAGTAGCTTCTCTCTCCACATTGGTAATATTCCTTAAATGGCCAAAGCAGCTAGCTAGTCATTAGTTAGATTCAATGAGAAGCACAAATTTCTAGTTTCTCGAAATCTCTGAAGAAACTCGGTGCCCAATTCATTTGTTCTCTGCCTTATGGTCATCAAATCGGTAATTTTCTTTTCTCATGTCCCAGTGTAAAAATATGTATGAAACTTCTTTTCTAGGTCAGCCTAATTGGAAATGGAATTAACTGGCAATGATGAAAACTAAGTGAAGGCTAGTCCTGACAGGGACAAGGAGAAGAAACGAACTCAGTGAGCCTCTTCAATGGATGCTTCGCCCAACTATGTAAGATACTGACTGACATGTTCTATTGTTCTTGTGCTATCTTGGCCAGTGAACTTAACAAACTCCGAGAGCCTATAATTTGTAGGAAGAGTGACCAAATCATACCACTCTGGATATGGACGTTTGTATGAAAAGGTCTGCCCTTTTGATTTTAAACCGAACTGATTCTTCATCATCTCGGTCACTCTAAGCAATAACTCATCAGCACTTGAATCTAGATTTCTCAACAATTATTGACCCATCTGCGGATTAAAATTTTGGGTACCTTGATACACCAGATTTGGAATCATATGAAGGGTATTGTAATCTATGCCATAATGATATCCTTGTGGAATCTCTATCTATTGGGTCTTTTGCTAGTTTGCTGCTTGAAGTCTCTGGTTGTAAATGTTAGGATCTACATCTCTACGAATCCTTTGAACTGATGGCGTTATTTTTTGAGCCAACGATGGTATCTGGCGTTATGTGCCAAAATTAACCATTTGATTCTGAACTTGCCCCATCGATTGTTGCACATGGTGTACTGACGATCTAGGATTATACTGCATCTGATTAGTAGTGGTACCCTGAACTTGCTCAGATAAGCTCTGAACTGCCTGGACATCATCATTACCATCTAGTGCTGCTTTTTGATGGCTAGTGCCGGCTTGATTAGTCCCCTGAGTCGATGGATGTGGAATGTTATAATCAGGCTGTCCAACCTGCTCAATTGGATATCAATGAAACACCTCCTTCATGGTATTGTGAAATGTGTTCAAGAAAACTATATTATGGTTCAATATGGCATCATGAACAGATTTGTTTACAGCATCTATGAAGAAATGTCTATCTTTAGCTTCGTCTATATCTGACTACCCATGCAACAAAACTCTTGGTAGTGGATATTTCTGAACAACTTTATTGTCATGTGTCTTGGTGTAGGACAACAAGCACTTATTCTGAAATTCTTCTATAGCTTTACTGATGACATCTTTATCCTCACTAGGTAGGTCTTCATAAGGCACTATAAGGTGTCACTATTGTTGTGAGTTGCCATGACGATTGTGGAGTACCACCGGGCGTGCCAGAACATGTATCGACGCAAAAATGTGTTAATGCGCCTAACACATAGCAAGCCAGAAGGATCTGCTTGATGGAGCAAGGCTAGAGATCCGCTTGGCTTCAACACAGGACCAGTCAACCCTATGAATTCCTGAAGGAGTGCTAGTAAATTTGACCTGTAATTGACAAGGAGAGAAAGTTTATCAGTAATTTAAGGTGAAACATGCTGGTCTTGCCTAAACAATTCCAAGTGTGTCGCTTTAGGAGCAGCTAGATGGGAAAATCGATTAAGCAGCTGATACATGAAGAAATCAGCTATTAAGGACTGTAAAGCTCATGGGTTGAGATTGATTTTATGATGACAAGTACAATACTCGCAGATATATGTAAAATCATCAGCTAGGTGGATATTACTAGTGTAAAGCATTGAGCCAATAAATCTAACGAGAAAGGATATAACATGTGAACAAATGGACTGTCTAGTACAAATGGATCTACAAATGCTCTGAATCTAATATATTACTATCAATAGTGAGATTCGATCGAATCAATGGGAGCTACGATGATAATAACAAACTAAAACCAAAGAATCCATAAAACCATCTATACATTAACAGGTTTTCTGAAAGACATGCTATATGTGTGAAAGCATAAGTGAGTCCGCTGAAATAGCCGATTTAGGTAGAAAAGGGACTACAACATGTGAACAATTGACTATTTAACATGGACAGATCTATGAACTCATCAGACCTAACCTATTATGTTTGACAGTGGGGTTCAACCGGATCGATGGCAGCCATGATAAAGATAACAAATCAACCCTTTAAAGTAAACAATTCTATTCACATTTAACAGAATTATGGAGACACGCTGTAGGCGTTAAAGCACAGGCGATCGGCTATTTAGCCGATGCGGGCATAGCAAACAGCCAGGGTCATGCTTGGTCAAAAGCAAATCTACCAGCTAGTATCCTCCGATCTAAAGTACTAATAGTGGGGGTCGACCGGATCGATACATCCATAATAGCGAGCTATGGACCAGATTCAACTAGCTAGTAAACCTTCTCAAGATCAGACATGCCTTGACCATGTACTATGCAAGACCAAGATCGAAGCAGAATGGCCGATGAAACATAATTCGTCGTTTAAAGTAAGAACCATCGCAATGTAACAAAATAAATGATGGATTAAAAGGATGTGAGGCCGATCTAGATCGATCTCGATCGGGCAGGTTGATATTGCTAAAAACTAATGACAATAAGAACATCAACAAGATCGGTAACTTAATGAATCTACCAGAAAGATGCCATCCTTAGGCAGAGCCAATAACTTGACCTTAATCTAATTCAAGCGGTGGAGGTAGAACTTAACCGATGCAACCATACTTGAACTAGATAAGAATCGATAACTAGCTTAAGCTAGGGCTCGCAGTGGAGGTCGAACTTAACCATTGTTGGCTTGCTTGTTCACCTTGATGGCCACCACCTTGTCATTTTTCTTCTTCTTTAACAAGTATGGTGTGGAGGCCTTCTTGTCCACCTTATTGGTGTAGGTGTTGGAGAGCTTGCTTGTTTGCTTTTTGTTTATCTCTTTCTTCTTAGCTCCTCCCCCATTCTTCACCTTGCACTCATAGGACTTGTGGCCTTCCTTGTGGCATACGTAGCAAACCATGGTTTGCCCTTCATCAAGCTTCTTCACTCCCTTAACGGTGTTATCTTGATGAAGTTGAGCTTGCTTTGTCTTGCCTTTCACTTGAGTCAAGTCCTTGGTGAGGCGAGCGACTTCTTGCTTGAGTTGCTCATTCTCCCTTGCAACCTCTTGTGTGCATGTATCTAGAACAACTTTCTCAACACAAATTTGGTTGCACAAGGGTGAGTCTAAACATAAATCATTGTAAGAAGTAGAGGCATCCTTTTTAGGCATGTCAAAGATAGAAATTTTCTTTTTAGGTGCCTTCATGGGGTTAGTACCGACGGCTTCAAGATTAGCAACTTTATTAGTTAGCTCATCACAATATTTGCACATAGTTTCCATTTTAGCAAGCAAACTTTTATAAGCATCTTGTGAGATAGCTAACTTTTTCTTTAGTCTTTCATTTTCCTTTACAAGTTGCTCGTCATTGATTGTGCAATTATTTGTGTTGGCACTAGTCTTAGGTTGCTCAATTTTAGTAGATAGCTCCATATTAAGATTGGCAAATGTTTCATATTGTTCAAGCAAAGTAGCATAAGCTTGTTGTGAGCTATCTAGTTTTTCTTTTAATTTTTCAAGCTTCTTTTGTTGACTAGTGCAAACTTTAGCAAAGTTAAGATTTTCTTGCACAATTTCATCATAAGAAGTAAGCTCATCATCACTATCACTATTATTGTCACTATCACTAGGGATAGGCTTTTTGTTACCTCATGCCATAAGGCACACATGTGAGGTGCTTGATGATGAGTGCTTGTGCCCTCGCCTCTTATGATGGTCTTCTTTTTCTTCACTTGAAGAATCATCCCATGATCTTATTGATGTGAGGGCTTTGTCCTTGCATGCCTTCTTCTTTGTCTTAGGTGTGGGCTTGTTTGGACAAACTTCCACAAAGTGCCCCAACCCGTCGCATCCATAGCATCCTTTCTTTCTTTTTTCATTTCTTTGATTGGTGAAGATGAAATCTTGAATATGGATGGGCACACCCTTGACATTGAGTCTTTGGATCATCTTCTCCACCTTGTTGATATGTTTGATTGATTCTTCATCAAGGTCAGAGATGGAGGAAGATTGATCATCATCACTTGATTCTTCATCATCATCCTCATCCTCATCTTCTTCACTTGAGGAGCTTGAGCTTGAGATTGTCTCAACTTGCTTGCCCTTCATCTTCTTTTTCTCACTACATGCCAGAGCTTTGCCTTTGCTTCATGAAGAGGCTTCTTCTTGACCCATCTTGCGTGACATTTCAACTGCCAATATCTTCCCAATGACTATGGCCAGGGTCATGGTTCTCAAGTCCTCCATGTTGTGAAGGATGGTGATGATGCTTGCATATTTGTTTTGTGGTAGCACAAAGATGATCTTCCTCATGATGTCCGCATTATCTAGCTTTGTTAATCCTATTGAATGGAGCTCATTGATAATTAGATTCAAACAAGAATACATATCACGAACAAGCTCATCATCATTCATTTTAAAGGAATCATAATTTTGTTTAGCTAGACAATGTTTTTACTCACGAACATTAGTTGTTCCGTCATGGAGCTCTTCGAGTTTTAACCAAATTTCATGTGTCATATTTAAAGTGAACACTTGGTTAAACACATCCATGCTAAAAGATTCAAACAAACAATTTTTAGCTCTGGCATTGAAATGGATTTCTTTTTCTTCACTCTTTGTGGGTTTATCGAGATTCTTAGTGGGTTTCATCCCATCACGAGTGACTCTCCAAACACCTAAATCTATCGCCTCAAGGTGACAAGCCATTCTAGCTTTATAGTAAGGAAAGTTAGTGCTATCAAAGTATGGAGGCCTAGAGGTATCCATCACAACCACTCTAAATTGTGTCGGCTCAACGACGGTGAAGCCAAAGGTCCAAATTGAGTCAACCATCTCTAATACCAATTGAAAGGGGACCGTGATGCCTAAGAGGGGTTGAATTAGGTAACTTAAAACTCTAACTCTAAACTATGGCCGCTTTTTCTATTCTTAGAAAAATCAATGCAAAAGATAAACTATCTAAATGTGCAACTACAGTTTTGCTAGAGTGTTGCTATCTCTACCACAAAAAGAAGTTATGCAAACAATATAAATGATGAAGCTAAAGAGTAAGGTAGAGATATGCAAACTCCCATCGATGACTCTGGTATTTTTATCGAGGTATTAAGAAGCGCGCAAGCTTCCTCCTAGTCCTCATTGGAGCCCCTCGCAAGAAATCCTTCGCAAGGGCCAAGCTCCCGGTCAGGCAACTCCATAGATAGCTTCGGGCCTTTCCCACGCGCAAGTGGGTCTCCGGTGTGCCTTCCGGCAAGCCTCTCCTAGACTGCTCCCCACCGTCTTCACTATCAAGCTTCTGGCCAAAATGTCATGGGCCTTATTCCCTCCGGTACACGGTGGCGGCCACACCACAAACGCTGTTGGTGTGATCTCCCAAGATTACAAGCCCCTCCGACGTACAACAATGGTGCGCGCAAGCACCGAGTGGTAAGAGGTATGCAAACCTCACTAAGCACTAGGCCTACACCTAGAGCAAGCACATAAGCGGTGGTCTAATCAATCTAAGCACTTCGCAAAGCACCTACGCTAATCACCTAATGAATCACTAAGCACTATGCAAGTGGAGATCACTAAAATGGTGTATCAATACCCTTGGTATATTTCCTCAGCTCCACACATGCCAAATGGCCAGTTGGGGGGTCTATTTATAAGCCCCACTAAGAAAGTAGCCGTTGGTGATGAAACCTAGCTTTTTGCGTCCTGACCGGACGCGTCTGGTCACTCACAACGATCACTTGGTCTTTGGCATGATCAACTGATCGGACGCTGACTACGTCCGGTCACATGCCACCGGACGCGTTCGATCGCAACTACGTCGCTCTAGAACCTCTCTAGAAACAATCGGATGCTACACTTTGTGCGTCTAGTCGTCAAGTGTGCTGCGTCCAGTCACGCTAAAAACACTACCATGATGATGAACAGTGTCACCGGCGCGTTCGGTCACTTTTTCGCTCAGGGTCCGATCATAGCTGTCGACGCCTGCTGTTGCCTAGCACCTGATTGGAGCATCCAGACACTCATAGGGCCACGTTTGGCCACCTCTACCAGGCTCGCTTTTTCGCGATCTTGCATTCGGCTTGGTTCCAATCTTCGTGCTTGTTCTTTGCTTGACCTTGTATGTCTTCTATGCATCTTCACATGTCTTTCTTGAGGTGTTGATCATTAGATCATCACGTCGCCTTCGTCAAAGTCACATTTTGCATCCTATTGAACTACAAAACAATTACTTGCAAATCTATTAGTCCAATTTGGTTGTGTTGGTCATCAAACACCAAAATCCAAAGTAAATAAGCCTAGGGTCGATTTTCCTTACAATGTCCTCATCATGGGATGGATAATTGGCTATTCATGTAGACTTTCTACCATGGGTTGACAAACAACACCTGTGAGAATATGGATGCTGCTGCTGGAGGTGCTTTCTTATCACTCCCAATCCTAGGTGCAACAGCTCTCGTGGAGAAGATGGCCTCTATCTAAGGTTGGAATAAAGAACGTCTTTAAACCCGCAAGAGAGGTGGAGGTATGCATCAACTCAAGGAGGTAGACATGCTGTCTGCCAAGATGGATCTACTCATAAAGAAGCTTGAAGACCGAGCCAATGAGAAGCAAGAAGTCATGAACATTCATGATTCCCACATGACGTGTGAAGAGTGTGGCAACACTGGGCACTCAGAGAACAATTGTCCTGAAACCCAAGAGGATGTCAACTTCATCATCAACAACAACTATCGTCCTCAATAGAATCAAGGATGGAATCAACAACAAAGGCCAAACTACCATAGTAATTACCAAGGTAACTATCAAGGTAATAATTTCAATAATCAACCACCCTTGAGAGAGTTAATTTCTAGCCAAGCTAAAATTATAGAGGGCTTATCTAGAAAACTAGCCTCCAATGATAAAATCTTAGAAAACATAAACAATAGAATGGATAGCCTCTCCTCTGCTATTAAAAACCAGCATAGCTTTAATAAAATGATAGAATCCCAAATAGCTCAGCTGGAGGCCGCTGTTCTTCCAACCGACAAAGGTAAGATTCCGGGGCAACCGAAAGATCTAGAAACTATAAAATCTTGCCGATGTCCACAATGTAGGATATTACTACATAGAGCCATCGATAGGGGCTTAGAAAGATGAGTCTCTGCCCATCAAGAAATGAGATCCAGGAAGAACTATCATCTCCATAGCTATTGGACCTCACATATTCCAAGAAGCTATTTGTGACTTCAGAGCAAGTGTGACCATCATGCCAAAGGTAATTTATGATAAAATCAATGGAGATACTCTGTTGTACACAAACATGCATTTGTAGCTTGTAGATCAGTCACTCCGCTACCTCAAGGGAATTCTTGAAGACATCTGTGTACGAGTTAGACAATCCTATATACCCATAGACTTTGTGGTTTTGGAAACTGGTGGAGATGTAAGGGCACCCATTATTTTGGGCCGACCTTTCCTAAGCACCGCAAAATCCATCATCTACGCGGACAGTGCCAAGATTTGCTTCACAATAAAGGATAGAAAGGAGAAGTTTACTTTCAAGAATCGTATACACCACTCTCCTAGTCATCCACGGATGGCGTATCTGTCCGAAGAGATAGCAGTGACCAAAAAGAGAAACAACCAAAGGAAGAAGAACAAGGCTAGGCAACCAAGAGAAGAATTAGTCAATATGATCAATACACTTCGATCAGAGTACAACCACCTCTTCGCTTCACCGTTCCTTACCAAGAAGGAAGATCTAGGCGTACCGACGATTGAGTGTACCATTGGACAATGAATCTTCCACAACACTTTCTGTGACATTGGGTCGGGTGTCAACATAATGTCCAAGTTAACGTATGACTATTTGTTTGGTGATGAACCTTTGTTCTCTACATATATACAATTGCAGATCATGGTCCAATCAATCCAACTTCCGGAGGGAATAGCATAAGACATCATGGTAAGAATACAAGATCACTATGTCCCTGTTGACTTCATGGTTCTTGATATGGGAGAAGAAGAAGAAGACATACCTATCATCCTTGGAAGACCGTTCCTTAACACCACCAATGCGATCATCTATATCGGATCTAGACAAGTCCACTTCCAATTCCTTGAACAAAACGTATGTTGCTATTTCAATAGTTATACCACTTATGAACAACCAAAGAAGATCTACTCCAAGAGAAGACACTGAACGTCCCAACGCTAGAGGAATCAACCCCCAAGGAATGAAGATGAAGATGAAGAAGTTATGAAGAATGAACCTACCATGTTAAAGATAAGTTCACAGACCAAGCAGGTCTGGAAAGAAAAGGTGGCATCATCAGAGTCACCATCACAAGAGGTGCAACCACCAAGGTCTCTACCTCTAGGACCGACTGATGCACCCAAAGAATGAACAAAACTAGAGAAGAGTCATGTCCGGAAGACTTAAAAATTCAAACCCTCGCCGGGAGGTAAACTCGGTAGTTATCTATATTTATCCTTTAGCATTACATGAAATATTTTTACTTTAGCATATTTACCTTTCTGCATTAGCATCGCATTTAGAAAAGAAAACAAAAAAGTCTCATCATTGCATTATAAATCTTAAAGCCCATGTGAATAATTTTCACGGTGTGTAAAAACTCACAAGAATATTCACTGTGGTGGCATAAAAATAATAAAAATTCCATGCATACATCTTGAAATATTTCATTGCATCATAAAGTATTTTCTGCGAAGCACAAATAAAAATAAAAAACATGAGATAGACATCCTACTAAAATTCTGCCAATTCAAAAATATTTCTAAACCTCCAAGAATGACTAACCCCTGGATGACTGATCGCTAACCCCTTATTCTAATCCGTTCCACGAATTTTGGTGTTCTTGTAGGTATTTTGTAGGATGATATGATCAAGAGCAAGTTCACCCAGACATCTTCATCTCACTCCACCCAAAGTACATTTCTCCCGAACCGCTGCTACACCTGTTGCACAAGGGGGCCCAACTTCCTGATGCATGAGGGAGTTCCGAGAGTTGGAAGTTCCAGCAAACGTCGGTAGTTCCGACGCCCCCACAGCGCCACTAACTTAGTGACCGTTGGAGTTGTACGGGCAATACCGGACGACCGAACACGTCTGGTATTCCCAACGGCTCTATGGCTCCATTCGCTGGTCTGAATCTTGGCTGAAACTAACTGAAAATATTGTTCTGGCTGAATTATTGTGAGAGAAAAACACTGTTCTAGCTGAAAAAACAAGCCGAATATGGGATAAGCCGAACATGGTCTATAACGGCTAGTTTTTCAAAGGGGCTATAAATACCCATTAGCCTTCACCTTTGGAGACTGCTGATTCTGCTGATATTCATATACGTTTTTGAGATTTGATAACACTCTCCAACCCTATTTTAGTGAGTGATTGTTTCAATTTGCAAAATTCATCTTATAGGTTGAGTGAGATAAAAATTGAGAGCAGACCACCCTTGAGCACTTGTGTCTATTTGTCAATGTTGGTGGTCCTTAACGAATATTATCTGACCACCAAATTAATCTAAAATGGCAATATTTCATTGTATATTAGCTCAAAATATTATTTTATTTAAAAAGTTCCACGAGTGTTTTGGTACTTGGAGTTATTTTGCAGTATATACTCAAAATGCGAGTCAAAAATAATATATAGTACATAGAGCTTGGTGGAATTTGGACAAAAAAATATATTAAACTATTGGAAGCTGCAAAACAGTCTCAAATAAATATTTGGACTACACTAATATAAAGAACTCGCCGAGACGGTCAAAATAGATACATCTCTTACTTGTTCGGAGCCCAAAATATAAAGATATTATTAATTAATTTTTCAATTAAGTCAACGTAATTCAGCATCAATAGCAAATATCCATACCCAGCCGTGGGGCCCAGCCCACATGCAAACATGCTTTTCGATGCCTAGCTGCAACAACCAGCGCCCTGCTCATTTGACTGATAAGCTATGACTGAAAATACTGTTGACTAATTTATTATAAGAGAAAAATACTGTTCGTTGGCTGAAAAAAATATGGTTTATAAGTTAAATGAATAGGGCGCAGATGGACGTCATTGCATGGGAGACCGTCCGGCCCATCAGCCAGAGCACAACGTCCAACCTCGGCCATCACCATTCACCATCCGGCGTGGGCGTGGCGGCTCAGCTGCTGCGCACGCCACGAAATCACGAGCCCGTGGCTTGGGCCTGGACGGCGGATGCGTCGACGGCTCTACTGGACAGGGCAAGTAACCACAGCCAGCAGGCCACCGAAGCTAGCCCCAGGCAACCTGCAGCAGCTCGGGCAGCTAGCAGGCCTATAGTGGCTGCTGCTGCACGTGATTTCCAGCGCGGGGAACAGCCAAGGCAGGCGCACGATCACGTCCATGCATACGCAGTAGATGGCAACGGGTAGGGTACGTGGCCACCCGTACCCGTACCCGTACCTGCCAGATCAAAATCTTACCCGTCGGGTTACCCGTATCCGTAGGCAGGTAGAAAATTCATTCCATACCTGCACCCGACGGGTAATTCTTACCCGACAATATACCCGAGTTCACACACCAAAATATAATAGCTTCCAGCAAAACAAATCAACAATAGAGCAGCAAAACAGAAATATGGGCTAGTGGAGTGGAGTGAGGATGAGGATTAGGGTTTGAGGGAGTTCTGGAATATATATACTCATATGCTTATATGGGCTAAAATTGCAGAGGTTGGATATTATTTATGCGGGTTTTTTTTATCCGCGTGTATATGGGTATGGGTAGTATACACCCACACCCATATCCGCATACCCGATGGGTACAAGAATTCGTCCAATAACGTACCCGCGGGTGCAAAATGTCTTCCATACCCACCTCCTTATCGGGTAAAACCCGTCGAGTACTCGGGTTTCGGGTACCCGTTGCCATCTTGAATACGCAGGCTTGGGAGGCACCAAGCGGCCCAACCGGGACACGCGGCTTGCAACGGTAGGCGGGTCGACGTGCACGAGCGCTTATGCAGGTTCAGCCGCGCATAGGAAAGGCCGAGCCAGCTCGATCCAGGAAGGCCTATTTCACGCACGTCGGTACAAAGTTTGATCTAGCGAATATTCTGGCTCCCACCGACTTGGCCAAGTCGATTTCCCGTCTATAGGAGCAGAGAATATTCTCTAGCACCTAGGAAGGATCTTCACTCTCCCAAGAAAACTATTCTAGCCCATAAATAAAGACCCTCTCTCTCATATGTAATACACCCTCAAAGAGCAACTCTTCACATCATTCTAAGATGTAGCAGTACTAGCTAGTTAGAAGTTAGGGAGAGATGCTAAAGTTCTAGAGAAGTCTTCGGAGGTCCGTTATAATCTTGTATCGTTCCTTTGTAAGACTCAAGTATTTCATATATTTATCTTCTCTAATTACTGAAATATCCTTCATGGTTATCTAGTTCATGCCTTAGTAGTTTAGCTAAGCGTGGTTAAGAATAGACGTGTCACACCTTGGCATGAGATCTCCGCTCGACCGAGTACTCTAGTTTTTACGTGAAACTAGAGTAGTAATCGATAGTGTAGATGTGGTGTCTAGATTATAGGTTACCTGAGTTTGCGCCCAACCCCACGGATAGTTGTGGTAGCCTCGAAGGTGACAGCTTCAACTAGGCCTTTGTAGTCCCACCACGTTCAGGTTGGTGTTTTCGTAGAGCTTTTGGCAGCCTAACCCCGATCACCCCTTCCCAGTCTTTTTCGAGGATCGAAAAGGAACTGCTGCTCCAAAGTGCTATGGTGTGACCGCTATGCTTTATCCACTGCTTAGTTAATCCCTTTGGTCTAGAATAGAACCACAGTAATAGAAAAGTATAAAGGAACCTTATGCTCCCCATTGTCTCCCAGTTTAGCTTATATACTCTTCTATCTTATCATGAAGTTCTCATGTGTGTGTCAATATACAAAACTCCAATCTTATCACTTACCCCTACTTTAGTCTTGTTGGTATAATAGTTAGTAGATACTTGATGGTTAATTATCAACTTCTTTAACCATTGCTTCCCTATGGATAAATACGATACCCTGGAATACTCCTGGGTAAAAGCTACAACGGTATCCGTGCGCTTACGGATTTCTCTGTTTGCAATAACAAATACCAACAATCGATCTCGCGATTTGCATTAACAACTTCTTTAACCTTATGCTCCCCATTGTCCTCCAAGTTTAGCTTATATACTCTTCTATCTTACCATGAAGTTCTCATTTGTGTGTCAATATACAAAACTCAAATCTTATTGCTTACCCCTACATTAGTCTTGTTGGTATACTAGTTAGTAGATACATGATGGTTAATTATCAACTTCTTTAACCATTGCTTCCCTGTGGATAAATACGATACCATGGAATACTCCTAGGTAAAAGCTACAACGGTATCCGTGTGCTTGCGGATTTCTCTGTTTGCATTAACAAATACCAACAATCGATCTTGCGATTTGCATTTGTTACTCTTGGACTCTTCGGTCATAGATGGCTAGGTGTTGATATTTCTTAGCATCACTCTTTACTAAGTTGTCATCCCTAGCAATGATGCTAGAAATGCATTGTTGGCAACTATTGAGAACACTTGAAAATCTATATATATTAAGTATCCACAAGCGCACAGATAATATACCATTGTAGCATTTCATTCGGGAGTATACCAGGTATCGTTATTTATATTTTCCACAGGGAGGAGCGATGGGGTGGCTAGAGATATTGACAAAAATGCATATTTATGACAAGATCATTAACTCTCATACTATAGCAGGGGTAAGTCAAGTAATAAATGTATGATAAGTGTGAGGTATTGATAGTAATCCAGAGATAGAAATAGATACTCATAAATGCAGTATGGCTAGGCAGGAGATTAATTAAGAGCAAAAGATTCCTAAGTTAGTCCTTATTTACTAAGTCTTTTGTATACCCAAGTATATACACTCTTATCTATAGCATAATTAACTCTGTATCTATGCATAAGGAACATTATTAAGGAAGATCAAGAACAGAGCTTGTCTCCCTTTGTAACCGGGTTCTACTTGTTCTACAAACGGGGAGTGGACTACAAAGGACTCAACGGGAGTGTCACATCCGTGATCTACCACATGACCCAGAGTGTAGAGTGCATCCGTAGGTAAACAATATTTAAGTACCACGCTTACATAGTGTCGACCACTTAACTCACTCGAGTACTGAGCTAAGCGTTTTGCGAACATATGCATAAATTTATTATCAATCATGACTATATCAAGCATACAACTAGAGCAAACTAGGAACATAATAAATAGCAACATAGTATTGAAGTAGTACAAAGTCATACAATAAAGAGGGATACAATGGCTTTACCAGCCTCTATATGGTGAATCCAGAATCCTGAGAAAAAGCCCAAACTCTACTTGAAACTTGCTAGCCAGCCTATACTATAACTTTGAAGAATTAGAGCTCTATTCTCTTCTCTCACGAAACCCTAATTTCTGGTCTGCTATTGACTTATGTAGATCTTCCTAAGAGAGGGGGCAGGGGCTGGTATATATAGGCCGGAGCATCAATTCTGAGCCCTCGGATCAAACCGACTTGAATAAATGGCGGAGATGTAATCCTTAAGGCGGTGGAGAACCGACGTGCAAAGCGGAGGCTGATACATGGGGCCAGGGGACTGGCCGGCCTATTGGTGGGACTAGCCAGTCCGACCTAGAAGCCTCTCGGTCCCCACTTTGGTGGAGTGTCTTCTGGTGTCCTCTGGAACCTTCTAGAGTTATTTATGCCACGAATAATCATGATTTAATTTGATGAATTGATCCACCTTAACAATTTTCTAAATAAACCCTGCTGAAAATATAGATTCACTAAAACTCATGGAAATTGTCAGTTTAAACCCCTAAGTCTATGTTGGTGATCATTTTCAAGTATGATTTTATGTTATATTGACGGATTATGATGGATGTAACTACCGTCAACACTAGGCATCATTAGAGAGCACCCAAGACATTGTGGTATGCCTAGAAAGTTTGTAACGGTTCGATTTCACCTCCGCAAGGGAAGGAATCAACTATTGAAAGGAAGAAAGGGAGTTGGAAAAGACTCTGGCTAGAGTGGCCTTTGTGGTCCTCTAGAGCTGACCTTTGTTGGGTCGCTCATGGCCCCCTCAACAGAGAGTAGGACTCGATGGGGTCTGAACTTTGGTAAAACAAATACCGTGTCTCAATATCCATCTTATTTGGTATTTGTGATCCTCTGTGTTGTTTGAGCTTGTGAGCAAGTTACTAGTAGGTGCCTGCAACTTGGAGGAACATATTGGAATCAAGGGCAACAAGTTTGGAGTCGGCGCATTGTCCTCCTAGTTTAGCTTATGTACTCTTCTATCTTACCATGAAGTTCTCATGTGTGTGTCAATATACAAAACTCCAATCTTATCACTTACCCCTACATTAGTCTTGTTGGTATAATATTTAGTAGAAACATGATGGTTAATTATCAACTTCTTTAACCATTGCTTCCCTGTGGATAAATATGATACCCTAGAATACTCCTAGGTAAAACCTACAACGGTATCCGTGCGCTTGCGGATTTCTCTGTTTGCATTAACAAATACCAACAATCGATCTTGCGATTTGCATTAATAAATTCTTTAACCTTATGCTCCCCATTGTCCTCCAAGTTTAGCTTATATACTCTTCTATCTTACCATGAAGTTCTCATGTGTGTGTCAATATACAAAACTCCAATCTTATCACTTACCCCTACATTAGTCTTGTTGGTATACTAGTTAGTAGATACATGATGGTTAATTATCAACTTCTTTAACCATTGCTTCCCTATGGATAAATATGATACCCTAGAATACTTCTGGGTAAAAGCTACAATGGTATCCGTGTGCTTATGGATTTCTCTGTTTGCATTAACAAATACCAAAAATCGATCTCGCGATTTGCATTAACAACTTCTTTAACCTTATGCTCCCCATTGTCCTCCAAGTTTAGCTTATATACTCTTCTATCTTACCATGAAGTTCTCATGTGTGTGTCAATATACAAAACTCCAATCTTATCACTTACCCCTACATTAGTCTTGTTGGTATACTAGTTAGTAGATACATGATGGTTAATTATCAACTTCTTTAACCATTGCTTCCCTGTGGATAAATATGATACCCTAGAATACTCCTAGGTAAATGCTACAATGGTATCCGTGCACTTGCGGATTTCTCTATTTGCATTAACAAATACCAACAATCGATCTCGTGATTTGCATTTGATACTCTTGGACTCTTCGGTCCTAGATTGCTAGGTGTTGATATTTCTTAGCATCACTCTTTACTAAGTTGTCATGCCTAGCAATGATACTAGAAATGCATTGTTGGCAACTATTGAGAACACTTGAAAATCTATATATATTAAGTATCCACAAGCGCACAGATAATATACCATTGTAGCATTTCATTTGGGAGTATACCAGGTATCATTATTTATATTTTCTATAGGGAGGAGCGATGGGGTGGCTAGAGATATTGACAAAAATGCATATATGACAAGATCATTAACTCTCATGATATAGCAGGGGTAAGTCAAGTAATAAATGTATTGTAAGTGTGAGGTATTGATAGTAATCCAGAGATAGAAATAGATACTCATAAATGCAGTATGGCTAGGCAGGAGATTAATTAAGAGCAAAAGATTCCTAAGTCATTCCTTATTTACTAAGTATTTTGTACACCCAAGTATATACACTCTCATCTATAGCATAATTAACTCTGTATCTATGCATAAGGAACATTACTAAGGAAGATCAAGAACATAGCTTGTCTCCCTTTGTAATCGGGTTCTACTTGTTCTACAAACGGGGAGTGGACTACAAAGGACTCAATGAGAGCATCACATCCGCGATCTACCACATGACCCAGAGTGTAGAGTGCATCCGCAGGTAAATGATATTTAAGCACCACGCTTACATAGTGTCGACCACTTAACTCACTCGAGTACTGAGCTAAGCACTTTGTGAACATATGCATAAATTTATTATCAATCATGACTATATCAAGCATACAACTAGAGCAAACTAGGAACATAATAAATAGCAACATAGTATTGAAGTAGCACAAAGTCATACAATAAAGAGGGATACAATGGCTTTACCAGCCTCTAGATGGTGAATCCAGAATCCTGAGAAAAAGCCCAAACTCTACTTGAATCTTGCTAGCTAGCCTATACTATAACTTTGAAGAATTAGAGCTCTATTCTCTTCTCTCATGAAACCCTAATTTCTAGTATGCTATTGACTTATGTAGATCTTCCTAAGAGAGGGGGGTAGGGGCTGGTATATATAGGCCGGAGCATCAATTCTAAGCCCTCGGATCAAACTAACTTGAATAAATGGCGGAGATGCAATCCTTAAGGTGGTGAAGAACCGACGTGCGAAGCGGAGGCTGACACATGGGGCCAGGGGACTGGCCGGCCTATTGGTGGGACCGGCCAGTCCTACTGATGAGGACATGACCTCCATACATATGACCATGCTTGGAGAACCATATGGAGACCAAGGAGATCAGCGAGGGTGTCCTAACCGAGAAGGAGGCCCGAAGCTCATCTGGTTCGAGTCCCCAAGGTGGAGACCCAAATCAAGTTCGAGTCTGGCTCGGGCTTCAGGACTAGTCTGCCTTAAACTGGTCACCTAGGACGCATCCGGACTCCATTTTCGATAATCCACATATGGTTGGAAAGCTAATTTGATAAGGAAGCTAATCCAAGTGGTTTCACATCAAAAGACCTTCGGAATCAATGAGAATCGTGGAAACAAGTCAGCATCCAGAATCTGCCAGGGTGCTACGACACCGTCTTTTGGTCCGTTGGACCATGTATCGTGTTTGGGCCCATTAAGGGGTGCGTCTAGAGGGGGTGATGTCCAAGACTCTATAAATAGTAGCCGTCACTCTCCTTAGGGTTTGGGTTTTGTTTAGTTCTTGATTTCCTCGTGAAACATACATCGTTTTGCTGCAACTATGCCGCCAAGGCTGCTTGCTGTGAACTAGGGCCCCAGTTCTTGATCTTGTTCGCCTGTGGAGATTAGTCCTTTTGAATAAAGACTTGAACTCCTTCTTGATTTCATAAGCCTCATATTTATTTGCAATTTTAGATTGCGTTCATCCTGTTCTTGCTTGTGTTCTCGATTCGCTTGCAGGAAAGCCTTCTCGGCGAGGTCAATCGCGTTCGCGTGGTTGATAACCAACGGAGCAGTGGTATAACGGTCGTGGGGGTCCAAATCAACCTTGGTTCGAAGCCTAGATCGTGAACGTCGAGTCTCCACCAATCGACGTTATCATACCTTTTGGAAGATCGGGCCTTGTCTACATCAAGTGGTATCAGAGACCTTGTTGCCCATTAGGTATAACTTTGTTTTTCCCTTTAGATTGTTACTGTTTTTGCATTACCTATAGTCCACAAAAAGCCAAAAAATATATACATCGTCACATATTCCCTGTCCTATAGCCTCATTGTGCTGTGCAATTTCGTCTCTATTTCGTGTTGTTGAGTTTGTGCCCCAGGTCAAGTTCTTGTTGCTGGTTTTATATCGTTTTTGAGTCCAATTTGTGTTTTCCCCTTTGTTTTTCATCATAATCCGTGAACATCTCCAAGTCTTATTGAGTTTTCTTTGTATCCATCAAACCCTAGTCCACGCCATCTAATTTCCTACACTTGTCTTCACTGTTTCCATCAAATCATTGCTGCTGTGACCAATTTTGCGCGCATTGTTTCTGTTTTGTCCTCTATTTTGGAGTGCATTCGTAGAACTGGTCTAGTTTTCGCATACGAACTCGGATTTCGACGTTCCATATATCAAAATCGATCAGAATTTTTTTTTGGATCCATCCATCCCTGTAACATCGGGGTCAAAGATTTTTATTTTGGTCAAAAAGTGGTCACAAGATCCTATTTTCGTGGTCACAAGGTTTTTGTTGATTTCAAGCACATCTTCTCGAAATTCCACATGCCACGTCTTTCACTTGTTTAAGCTCATATTTTCTATGGTTACTTCTTTTGTGCTCCTAAGTGAAGAAAAAATATCAAAAAATAAAAATAAAAAGTCAAAATTTCTCAAAAAACAACGATAGCTAAAAATAGAGAAAAAAAGATAGGGGCAAAAGTGGAACAATATCTAGAGGAGCACATAGAGAGCGCCATTTGAGCTGTGTTTGCGTGTGCTAATTTCTACCTTGTTCCTAATCATATTCCTGCTATTCACATCACTTGATATATTTGGTACTTGGAACGTGACAAGTACTTGGGATACTTATTCAGCTTTGCTATTCAGTTGTGAATTTTGCTATTCCTTGCTACTATATTGTGCCTGTCCAAGCTCCACTTTCTTCTAACCAAGTACAGGTTTGCCTTGCAACTGTTACACTCAAGCTACAATGGTATCACAGTCACCGACCGATTGCACCACCTGTTGCTTTGGTAAGAACACTTGTAAGACTGTGGTAAGATGCTTGAGAGTTGAGTGCCTTATTTTTTCCTTGTCCACATCCTATAGTAGTTCATAGGAAAATACATACTTGTGTGTTTTCTTGTTTGATTCTAATAATGACAGGTTGTTCATATCCACCGACTTATGATGGTATAGGTGCTGATGAGTACATAGAGTGGGAAATTGCCATAGATAACATATTTGCTACTCGCTTTATGTGTCCAAGGAGGAAGGTAAAAAATGCATCTAGTGTTTTGTGATATTCTGCTTTATCTTGGTGGGAGTCTTTAGATCCTTCTGATAAACCTCAAACTTGGAATGATATGAAAGATCTTATGAGAGAAAACTTTGTTAATCCATCTCTTGTAATTAATTCAAATGATGAGGTGCATCAACTAGATCAATCTCTTGTTATTCCTCCTGCTATGCCTAACCTTTTGCAGGACAATGTACAAAAGAGCGAGGATGGCGTGACAGAAAATGAGATGCTCAGTCTCATGTGACAATTCAGAACCATCGGCTATTACTCCTGCTAAACATGAGAGCAAAGGTAAAGCCCATGATGCTAAACTCACGGAAGGTGAGAGTTCTCTTGATGTGCTGAATTTTTCCACCAATCATGCTATGATAGAGCAAATTTTAGTGAAGCCTTCGCTTGATTTACCTTTGTCACAAGATGATTTGCTTGATGTTTTTTGTGATGAAGATGACTTGCATGATGATATTTATGTTATACCCATGCAATCATTGAAGAATGATCATGCTATATGTGTGCTGAAATCGAGCACTTGCGCTGAAAATAGACTTGTTATTCATAATGCTAGTGAAGTTGACTAGCCGAAATTGTTGTCTTCTTTAAATACTATAGGTTACATTGAATTTGATGTTCCGTGTAATCTTAGTTCTTTAGAGGAGAAACTTTATGCATATGCTGATTTACCATGGTTCTCTAGGCATACATATCATGTTTTTGGTAAATATAACAACCAAGGGCCATCTTTGATACAATGAGTTTACATTTGTACAAATCCGAATTCTCCTTTTGTTGTGCAAAGTAATGATCAACTAGAGGATAGTAAAATCAACACTGTTGTTATGCCATATTCCTCTAGTTTTACTTTTCGAACACAAGTGGAATCCAAAGAAAGGGAGCATATGTTTCTTGTCAGTACTAATCTTTTACAGGATAGTATTGGCAAAGATTGTGTGTATTTCAATCGAGCAGACAACATGTTTGTAGGACAAGACATGAAACAAACCTAGACATGTGGTCATATTCTTTCTCACAACATTGTCTATTTTCATTATTTTGGAAACCTCGATTGTCCTCATGTTGTGCAGGATCGACTTCAAACAAAATCAACGCTGAGGATGGCTTTTCGTCAAGAAAGGGAGGATGATGAGGACATGACCTCCATACATATGACCATGCTTGGAGAACCATATGGAGACCAAGGAGATCAGCAAGGGTGTCCTAACCGAGAAGGAGGCCTGAACCTCATCCGGTTTGAGTCCCCAAGGTAGAGACCCAAATCAAGTTCGAGTCTGGCTTGGACTCTAGGACTAGTCTGTCTTAAACTGGTCACCCAGGATGCATCCAGACTCCATTTTTGATGATCCACAAAGCCAATCCAAGTGGTTTCATGTCAAAAGACCTTTGGAATCAACGGGAATCGTCGAAACAAGTCAGCGTCCAGAATTTGCTAGGGTGCTGCGACACCGTCTTTTGGTCCGTTGGACCGTGTATCGTGTTTAGGCCCATTAAGAGGCATGTCTGGGGGGGTGACGCCCAAGACTATAAATAGTAGCCATCACTCTCCTTAGGGTTTGGATTTTGTTTAGTTCTTGATTTCCTCATGAAACAGACATCATTTTGCTACAATTGTGCCGCCAAGGCTGCTTGCTGTGAACTAGGGCCCTAGTTCTTGATCTTATTCGCATGTGGCGATTAGTCCTTTGGAATAAAGGATTGAACTCCTTGATTTCATAAGCCTCATATTTATTTGCAATTTCAAATTGTGTTCATCTCGTTCTTGCTTGTGTTCTTGATTCGCTTGCAGGAAAGCCTTCTCGGCGAGGTCAATCGCGTTCGCGTGGTTGATAACCAACGAAGCAGTGGTATAATGGTTGCGGGGGTCCGAATCAATCTTGGTTCGAAGCCTAGATCGTGAACATCAAGTCTCCACCAATCAACGCTATCATACCTTTCGGAAACCTAGAAGCCTCTCAGTCCCCACTTTGGTGGAGTGTCTTCTGGTGTCCTCTGGAACCTTCTAGAGTTGTTTACGCCATGGATAATCATGATTTAATTTGACAAATTGATCCACCTTGATGATTTTCTAAATAAACCCTGCTGAAAACACAGATTCACTAAAACTCATGGATATTGTCAGTTTAAACCCCTAAGTGTATGTTGGTGATCATTTTCATCCATGATTTTATGTTATATTGATGGTTTATGATGGTTGATAACTATGGTCAACACTAGGCATCACTGGAGAGCACCCAAGACATTGTGGTGTGCCTAAGAAATTTGTAACCGTTCGATTCCACTACCGCAAGGGAAGGAATCAACTATTGGAAGGAAGAATAGGAGTTGGAAAAGACTCTAGCTAGAGTGGCCTTTGTGGTCCTCTAGAGCTAACCTTTGCAGGGTCACTCACGGCCCCCTCAATGGAGAGTAGGACTCGATGGGTTCTGAACTTTGGTAAAACAAATATCGTGTCTCAATATCCATCTTATTTGGTATTTGTGATCCTTTGTGTTGTTTAAGCTTGTGAGCAGGTTACTAGTAGGTGCCTACAACTTGGAGGAACATATTGGAATCAAGGGCAATAGGTTTGGAGTCGATGCGCTAAGGCCGTGTATACCGGACACGTCCGGTATCCATACCGACACGTCCAATATTTGGAGCCTATGCTATTTTTATTCATTCACCCCTCTAACTTTGTGTTGTAGGGTTATAGTTCCTAGATATACTCTATATACCTTGTATTCTCTGTTGGCTAACTCATGAGGGGTTTATTTCTTTGATTTGGAGTTTCCAAGTAATTGGAAACTCTAACACTAATCATTTCCGCATTTTGAAGGGTTAAATTTTTAGAAACACCAATTCACTACCCTCTAGGTGGCATCCTCGGTCCTTTCAATTGGTATCAGAGCAAGGACTCATTAAAAGCTTCACCGCCATGAGAAAAGGATGTCGACGCCTAACGAGTTAGAGTTGGTGCTTCTCCAAAATGATGGTTCAAACTTTCTATCTTGGTTAATTCGTATACTCAATGCTTTTAGGACTATTAGTCCTCTTACTGAGCATACTGCGGATGCAAACATCCCTCTTCCTACAGTTGATTGGAGCAACTACAAAAATACTCCAAAAGAGGAAGAGAGATGTGTGCAACTCAATGCTCAAGCAATTAATGTCATTTTGAGTACATTGAGTGCAGATGTTCTAGATGAGGCAATCTTCAATGGATAAACACCTCCAAAGAGTGGTCATCTCATTTGGACTAGACTTATTGACTTGTATGAAAAATCCAAATGTGATGATGCATATGAGCTCGAGACAATGGAGAATATGTTCATTATATCATCATGCAGTGAAGAGGCCTCACAAGACCTAAAGTACATTGAACCAGAGCAAGAAGTGCAAGCCGCAAGTGCTGTGCTATCAAGCTGGTCAGTATGGCCCAAGAAGCAAGACAACAAGCCAGCTCTTGCAATGATGATCAAGCTCATTGGTGGCCAAGTGATGAATCATGTTCAATACCTCAAGGTACTCATCACTTGTGTCTCATGGCCAAGAAAAGCAAGAAGAAAGCTTCCAAGAAAGATCAAGTGAAGGAGACAGCACAGGTAGATGATCAAGATAAGAGTGATGTTGAAGTTGAAGATGACTACAACCTTGATCATCTCAGTTGCAAGGACAAGCTCATCATCATGAAGATAGTTAAAAAGAACAATGAGCAAGAAGAAGAGAATGAGAAGCATAGAGCAAATCAAGGCCGCATATGCTATGTTTGTAGAAGAAAGGGGCATCTAAGCTATGATTGCCCAAATGGTAACATTCCTAAGTCCAACACATTTGGTTATAATGATATGCTTAGGAGGGACACAAATAGAGTTAGCCCTAGCAAGGTGATGTGTTCACCACAAATAGTACTAAGGCTATTTGGGTGCCTAAGCACTTGTTGACTAACTCAAAAGGACCCAACAAGAGTTGGGTACCAAAGTGTGCTTAGGATATTGATGTAGGTACTTGGTGGTGAGATGAAGCCTTTGGGGTGTTCGAGCAAGCAAAGTGAAAATACTCACTCAAACTATCAACCAATTCCTATATTACTCTCTCATATGGTTGACCCAAAGTTGAATAAATGAACTTGATTTCTACTTCATCCTCACCATTGGTAACAAGTACCTAAACCTTATAGGATAGCCACTTTAAGTTTAACTTGCTCAATAGCTCACAAATAAGCATATTTGTGAAATATTGAAAGTGGCTAATTAGAATTAAGATTGATCATTTGGTATTTACCATGTGATGCTCCTAATGGCTCTCTAGTAGAGCAACATATTTGTCGAGATGTAGGTATACAAGAAGTACTAGGGCTCGACGAAGAATCACAAACAAAAGTTCACGGGTTCTGTTCTGCGTATACCGGACGTGTCCAATATACATATCGGACATGTCTGTCCTAGGAGTGAAAAGTAGATCTTTATGATGGCATGATCATTTGAGAAATGAAGTAAGCATAATGATCATTATGCCATGTATTGTCTTAGTTGAAATCTTGTGGGCTCAAGACAAAGGTATGTATTTATATTTATGCATTGTAAGTGCATCTAAGGCCCTTTATATGTGAGAATGTGCATTTATGTGACATAGGATAGATGTTTTTTAAAATCCCTAACTAGCATGAGTAGGTGGTGTGAATTTGAAAAACCATTTGATTCTTGGTCTTTGTGAACTAGCCTTGTCATGTGGTGATTATAGCTCATCTTCATTGATTGATTCGCTAATCACACATAACATGGTTCTATTAAGTCCACAAATTCCTATGGCTTTCTAAATCTATCTCAAGTAAGCAAAATCATTTATTTGTCAAATTCTTGGAAAAGAGAAGAACAACTCTTGCATTTGGATAAGAAAAGTGTTAGATTTAAATTTGGATCAAGGACAGACATTATTTTGGATTTAAGAGACCAAAATTTTGGAGCAGTTGGGCAGTACTTGCAAATACTAGACATGTCCAATATCCACATGGAACACATAACCTTGTAACCCTTTGGCCTAGGTCCAGACCCATTCTTTCTCTCCTAGTCTCTTCGCTCAGCACCACCGCCACTCGCTCTGCTCCCACGCCCGTGCTTCTCTTGCCACAACTCCGGGATGCCGGCGCTACCAACCGGCCTGCCCTCGCCCTGCATTGCCTCCATGCCACGCACTGCTTCCTCTGCCCTATTGCGCACCTTCGCTAGCCTCCACAGTAGTAGTGCAAGCACCCTCCACAGTTGTTCTTGCCGCCCTCGCCAGTGCCCGTGCAAGGACGAAGGGGGAGAGGAAAGGATGGAGAAGAGAAGGGAGAAAGATTGGAGGATCTCTTCATATGGATTGAAGTCTGCATTGCATTGGATCGGAATCCCTCTCATCTTCTTAGTCCTAGGTATTTCAAATTTTGGACCTCATCCGATCTACTCATTGTTGCTTCAATTACAAATTCCTTTGGTAGAAGCAACGGATTGTTGATGAGGAAGCTACCCACAAAATTTGGAATGGATTGGTTGAGATTGATCCTAAGGCCTCTGTTAGGGCTGCTGTGCACGCACATACCAGATGCATCTAGTATGGGCTAGCAGTGCGGGATCTCCTACAGTCTTGAGTCGATCTTCATTCCATATTGTCTCTATATTTGTGATTATTTGTCCAAATTAATTTTGTGAACCTTGACCATGGATGGGATAGGTGCTTGCAAGATTATGGATGAATGATTATATATATAGTAGATGATATAAGAAATATCATTTGGGAATGTATATAAAACTCCTTGCATATCATTTTGGATATAGGGCAGCAGAGATGGCTGGACACAAAGATGGAAAGATCAAGCCAAGGTCCAAGGCCAAGCATGATCACTGTGCTTTTGAGAGGCACAAGAAAGCAAGGCTAGACATGTGTTCAAGGTTTAGTCAGTAGGAGAGTAGCAGCAGGAGACCCACCAAAGCCACTAGGGGTGCTCCTCAGTATAGACATGACGATGGTGACAACAGCCCCTCTTCTTATGATGACACTGAGGATTACAGAGTTGAGCATTGGAAGAGAAATAACACCGATAGAGAGTTAGATGATGATAGTCTAGATGATGAGTAGGAGATTGAGGAGGAGGAGGCACCTCCAGTTCAGCACCCACCTCAGGGAGGACAACTAGCTCACAGTATTCACTTTGGTATGCTTGAGGTACATCGCACTAAAGTACCCAATTATGTTGCTAGAGCTAATTACAAGGGAAAGAGTATGACTAAGAGAGCTAGAGAGCATAGAAGGATTGATCCTAGGAGTCAGCCAGAGAGTTGCCCATATGATCATCGGTTTCGCACTATGTTTTAGCTCGACTACTACACCAGTGTGATACTTTTTAGAAACCCAGTTGTGGCAAAGTCTTAGTGGATTGACTGGAAGCATGATAGAGAGCTAAAGAAGCCTTCTCTTGATGAGGCAATTGCTGTTTGTGAGTGCACATGTGTGTATGGACTCATGGAGTTTTAGCAGGACTGGAACTCTAAAGTAATTGCTCAGTTCTATGCTACCATGTTTGTTGAAGATGAACCGAAGCATATGCATTGGATGCTGGAGGGTCAGTGGTATAGTGTTGACTACAACGCCTTTGTAGCCTTACTTGGATGTTTAAAGGAGGATCTTCAGCAAGAGAATTTTCACTCTGAGGGGATCTACCCCCTAAAAGACTTGCCTACATGTATAGGGGTGGGTCAGTTAGGAAGGTGAATGAACTCCACCCTACCTACAGGTACCTAGACATGATGTTCAGGAAGACCATTGACTGCAATGGTGGTGACAAGGGAAACATTATAGACTATTCTAGGAACCTTCTCCATAGGATAGCACCAGATGCACAACCATTTAGTATCTTTGACTTCATCTGGAGTGAGATCAGGAGCATTGGTGATCCATGCTCAGAGGATGAGGATGATGGCGGATAGGATGACAACGATGATGAGGAGTGATTATAGTTTCTAGATACAACTTGCATCCCCTTTGTGCTTTGTTGATCTTCTAATGACCTTTTGTGGTGATGGATGACAAAGGGGGAGAGAGTGATTAAAGCTTTAGGATGTTTCATTTGCTTAGCTCTTATACCTAGAGTTACTTACTATAGATGTAGTTGTCTTTGTCTTGTGAGCTTCATTGTTGTATCATTTTGAGTTTAGACAGATTATGTCCACTTCATCTTTGTATCATGTATTAGATGAGACTTGTGCTTCATGGATGTATCTTTTGAGACTCATGTGACATGATCCATGATCCTTATCTTGTAATATAATCTATCTTAGTGTGTGATATACATGTTGTATTTACTTTCATAAGGACCATACATGTTTAGAGTGGATTTATATATGTGATGCTTTTTATGTTCCTTCTTTGTGTGATATATCCTGTCATATGCATAACGGTTTTATTGTGTCACACACTTACACCCCATGGATGCAATGATTTAGGGGGAGTCTTCTATGTGTTTTAATATGTGCAATTGACATTTAAGGTCATTGTGTGAATTCCATTCAGAAGCTCATATTAAGGGGGATCCTCTCATAAATCATTGAACCCAAAAGCTTAAATGTTTAATATCCTTTTGTAAGCTTTAATCAAGATTATCATCAATCACTAAAAAGGGGGAGATGGAAAGTGCATCTAGCCCTCTAGTGGGTTTTGGATGATTGAATGACAAGGTCTAACCCATTTGCTAAGTGTTGGACAGGAAATGGGTTATCTCATAGGTATTTGATGAAAGCCACAATGATGTGTTGTTGTATAAACAATCTAGTTCAAACACAAGACAACAATGCAAATGTAACTCATGCAAGGCCTATTCATTGTGGGATTTCGATGATTCATATGAAAGCAAGCACATTGACAAATTATTAATGAGACATGAGGGATTGCATATGGAATTGTCTCACCCTTTATAGCTTACTATAATTGAAAGACAATTATTCAAATGATCTTAATGAATGATTCAACACCAAGTGTGACTTGATAGCTTGAGATGGTGAAGATAGCAAGGAAAGGCTTTGAGGTACTAAGCAAGGGTGAATGGAAAGTGATGGCTTGGCGACCGAGGAACCTAGCTAGGGTGAAGAAGGAAGTACTTGCATTTAGTTGAGGTACCAATCAAACTATGATGGTCACATTGAAGTGGAGAATCAAATCTTGGATGAATTGTTGAAGTGACGATATATTTGGAGTTAACTCATATTTATTGAGTGCAATCAAGTCACATGCTCAAGATGGCTATGCTTAAGGAGAAAATCAAAATTGACATGTTGACATCCTCACTTGGCAAAGATTGAAAAGCTATGGCATTTCGTTTGAATCAACTAAAGCGTTTCAAACTCTATTTTCATTTTATCTTGAGTTAATAGGTATGTCATACTATTAAGAGGGATGCATCATGTTGATAGATGATTATTCATAAGTGCTCAAGCCAATCCATGTGAGGTTTGAGTGAGAAAGGGACAAAAGAGCTAACTTGGTTTTCTGTGGCTGACATGTATGCAAACTAGACATGTCTGGTATTGGCTTGACCTTGGCGACATCTTCGGTGTTCTCTGGAGTTTCGTTCGTTGAGAGTTTTGACAAGTGTCATGAGTTCTAGGAGTCAGAAGTTCTAGCAATCATCGGGAGTTCCTACGCCCCACAACGCCATTGACTTAGTGACCATTAGAGCTGTATGGGCAATACTAGACAACCGGACACGTCCGGTATTCCCAACGGCTCTATAACGGCTAGTTTTTCAAAGGGGCTATAAATACCCCTTAGCCTCCACCTTTGGAGGCTACTGATTCTGATGACATTCATACACATTTTTGAGCCTTAAGAACACTCTCCAACCCTCTCTTAGTGAGTGATTGATCCAATTTGCAAAATCCATCTTGTGGGTTGAGTGAGATTCAAAATTGAGAGCAAGCCACCCTTGAGCACCTATGCATATTAGTTGATCTTGTGATTTGCATTTGTTACTCTTGGACTCTTTAGGCCTAGATGGCTAGGCATCGCTAGAGAGCACCCAAGACATTGTGGTGTGCCTCAGAAGTTTATAGCGGTTTGGTTCCACCGCTACAAGGGAAGGAATCAACTAGTGGAAGGAGGAAAAGGAGTTGGAAAAAACTCTGGCTAGAGTGGCCTTCATGGTCCTCTAGAGCTAACCTTTGTTTGGTCACTCGTAGCCCCCTCAAGGGAGAGTAGGACTCGACGGGGTCCAAACTTCGATAAAACAAATACCGTGTCTCAATATTCATCTTATTTGGTATTTGTGATCCTTTGTGTTGTTTGAGCTTGTGAGCAGGTTACTAGTAGGTGCCTGCAACTTGGAGGAACACATTGGAATCAAGGGCAACAAGTTTGGAGTTGGTGTACTAAGGCCATGTATACCAGACGCGTTCGGTATCCATACTGGACATGTTCGGTTTTTGGAGCCTATGCTGTTTTTATTCATTCACTCCTCTAACTTTGTGTTGCTAGGTTGTATATACATTCTCTGTTGGCTAACTCATGAGGGGTTTATTTCTCTAATTTGGAGTTTCCAAGTTGGAAACTTTAACACTGGTCATTTTCACATTTTGAAGGGTTGAATTTTTAGAAACGCCTATTCACCCCCTCCAGGCGGCATCCTCGGTCCTTTCAGTACTGTTACTAATGAAGGGATCAAGGACATGTTAAAGGTCCTAATGGCTAGAGGGGGGTGAATAGCCTATTAAAATTTCTACAATAACACTTAGCAAACCTGTTAGATAAATATGAAGCAAAGCGAGTGTTGCACTAGCCTACTAAAAATGCAAGCCACCTACCACAATTCTAGTTTATATAGTCTCTATCCACACAATGACTATGTCACTATACTAAGTTAGTGTGCTCTCAAAGGCTAACTAAAGAGCCACACTAACCAAACTAACAAGCTCTCACAACTAGCTACACTAAAGAGCTTGACAACTAGTTTGCGGTAATGTAAAGAGAGAGAGCAAGATGGTTATACCGACGAGTTGAGGAATGGACCAATCAATCACAAGAATGAATACCAATGAAGACTAATCACCTCAGAATCAAATGATGACACAATGATTTTTACCGAGGTTCACTTGCTTGCCGGCAAGCTAGTCCTCGTTGTGGCAATTCACTCACTTAGAGGTTCACGCGCTTTTGGCTCTCCACCGGGGAAAGGTCAAGAACCCATCACAATCACCACGATCGGAGCCAGAGACAATCACCAACCTCTACTCAACAATCCTCACTACTCCAAGCCATCTAGGTGGAGGCAACCACCAAGAGTAACAGGTGAATCCCACAGTGAAACACGAACACCAAATGCCTCTAGATGCAAACACTCGAGCAATGCACTTGGATTCTCTCCCAATCTCACAAAGATGATGAATCAATGATGGAGATGAGTGGGAGGGCTTTGGCTAAGCTCACAAGGTTGCTATATCAATGCAAATAGCCAAGAGAGTGAGCTAGAGTAGGCCACACGCCTTTAAATAGAGCCCTAAATGAAATAGAGCCGTTGGGCTCATAGAGCAGCCTACTGTGCACCAACCGGACGTGCAGGTCAAGGCAACCAGACGCACGCCACCCAGCGTCTAGCCATGCAATGTGCCCCACATGGCCCCTCAGTTTAACCTCATCCATGCGATCTCAACGGCTAGTCTACTTCATGCCACATGTTAAGTTGCGACCAGATGCGCTGCTCAAAGTGACCGGATACTCCATCACTGGAGTCCGATCATTTCCAGTAAGGTTCCAGAGAGGCAAAATCATGATCGGACACATCCAATCATAGGCGACCGGACATGGACCAGAGTTCGATCTTTACTGGTCTGTTCAGATGCTTTCATTAGCATATGTCATCACCTAACCGGATGCACCCCAGTGCGTCCGGTCCAAATCCTTCTCAACATCCAGTCAAAGGACCGAGGGCGGCCTTCACTGCGCACCACTAACCGGATGTAGGGTCAAAGTCCAGTCACTGCCCAAGACAGAGTCTGGTGAATACAAAATTGCTCCTTTCGACCCTGAATTTCACCACCCTTGATCAAATGTGCCAACCACCAAGTGTATCACCTTGTGCACATGTGTAAGCATATTTTCACAAATGTTTTCAAGGGTGTTAACACTCCACTAGATCCTAAATGCATATGCAATGAGTTAGAGCATCTAGTGGCACTTTGATAATCGCATTTCGATATGAGTTTTACCCCTCTTAATAGTATAGCTATCGATCCTAAATGTGATCACACTCTCTAAGTGTCTCGATCACTAAACCAAAAAGCTCCTATCAATTTCACCTTTGCATTGAGCTTTTTGTTTTTCTTTCTTCTTTTCCAAGTCCAAGCATTTGATCATCATCATGCCATCACCATCATGATGTCATGATCTTCATTTGCTTCATCACTTAGAGTAGTGCTACCTATCTCATAATCACTTTGATAAACTAGGTTAGCACTTAGGGTTTCATCAATTCACAAAAACCAAACTAGAGCTTTCAATCCCCCCTTGGTAATTGATGACAACCCTTTTATAAAGATATGAATTGAAATTCAATTGAATCCATGTTGCTTACCCAAGCACATTTACCATGTGTAAAAGGATATGGACAAGTTTCATGAACCCCAAATGGTAGCAATTGCTCCCCCTACATATGTGCTAAGAGTTTGGATTGTAACTTGCACATATGCTTAGATAGGAAATATAGGAGACAATGTCTACCAAATGATGCTAAGGTATAAAAGATGAACCTTTAAAGCGTGATACCAATCGGAGTGCACCAATATACCATCCTTAGCACCATGAGTAACTAGACATACACAAAAACTCGAATACCCCATGAGATCAACATTAGAAGCAAGGGTCTAGTTTTCATAATATGAACATAAGTCTAGTTTCTTAACCTATGCGTGCTAGTTTTTCATTTCATCATTTAAACCTACAACTAGCATACACCACACAAGCATAGATATTGAAATTTAAAACTTGTGCCATGCAAGCAAATATATGAAATGCACATTCAAATGCACCATACAAGTTCATGAGCTTGCTCCCCCTACTTGTGTCCTTTAAAATTTTAATTGATCTCATATCTCTCCCCCTATGTCAAATTCTCCTAATTGATCTCATATCTCTCCCCCTATGTCAAATTCTCCTAATTGATCCCATATCTCTCCCCCTATGTCAAATTCTCCCCCTATCACTTACATCTTTGTTTCCCTCCCCCTTGTTGTCTTTTCACTATCTTTGTACACTATTTATCCCCCTTTGTCATCAATGACCATAAAGGTTCAAAATGTAGATAGATTGAGATTAACAATGTCAATCAATAGGGTGAGGATCATTTTCCTAAATTTGGTTCAATCTAGAATACTTGCCAAAGATATTTAACTCAGTTTGATCCAAGGACAAGCTTCTTCACACCTCCAAATAAGGGTTATCTTGTACCATGTTGAGTTAAACACTTATACCTTATTTTCTAGATCAAACACTAGGTTTACAAGCCCACAAACATGTCATATGCTACCACTAGACCAAATTAAGAATAGAAGCAATAGAGGTACCATACAAACATCAAAATAATTTGATTTTCATGAATGAGCCTATTAAATGTGAAAGATGACTAGATGCACTAAATATGTCCTTAGCAAGGATGTATGCCATGCCAATCAACTTTTACCTTGGATTGCTCGAAGGAGAGGCATGTCATATAAGTGGGGGGTGCATCAACACATATTTAAGAAATCCAATATGTTCAACTCATTCCTTAGCTTGCAAAACCTTTTCTCATCCAATGGCTTGGTGAATATATCAGCAAGTTGATCTTCGGTGCCTATACTCTCAATGCAAATGTCTCCTTTTTGTTGGTGGTCTCTTATGAAATGGGGGCGGACATCAATGTGCTTTGTTCTTACATGTTGAACAGGATTGTTGGTTAACTTGATCGCACTTTCATTATCACATAGCAATGGCACTCTCTTGAACTTGATTCAAAAGTCACTCAAAGTGGCCTTCATCCAAAGTATTTGTGCACAACAACTACCTTCGATGGTTGATAATACAACACTATTTTGCTTCTTTGATAACCATGAGACAAGTGATCTTCCCAACAATTGACATGTGCCCAAGGTGCTCTTCCTTTTAACCTTACATCCCGCATAATCCGAGTCATAGTAACCAACTAGCTCAAACTTTGCTCCTTTGGCATACCACAAACCAATATTTTGTGTATGCTTCAAGTATCTCAATATTCTATTTGTAGCCTTCAAATGGTTTTCTCATGGTGAGGCTTGAAATCTTGCACACATACATACACTAAACATGACATCCGGCCTTGATGCGGTCACATAGAGTATGCTTCCAATCAAAGACTGATACAATTTTTGATCCACCATATTGCCACTTGCATCACTATCCAAGTTGCCACTTGTCCCCATTGGTGTGCTAATGGCTTTGCTATCACTCATGTGAAACTTCTTGAGCATGTCTTTGATGTACTTGCCTTGACTCACAAATATACCATTCTTCAATTGCTTGATTTGAAGACCAAGGAAGTAACTTAACTCTCCAATCATGGAAATTTCAAACTCATTAGCCATCATCTTTCCAAACTCTTCACAAAAGTCTTTGTCAATCTTCTTGGTAAAAAAAGTGGTGTCAACCTTGCCCATCATGAACCCTTTAGAGAGTAGGAATTCCCTCAATCTCTCATACCATGCTCTAGGTGCTTGCTTCAAGCCATATAATGCCTTCTTCAACTTGTACACATGGTTGGGCTTCATGTCATCTTCAAAACCAGGAGGTTGCTCAACATATACTTCTTCATTGATGTAACCATTGACAAATACACTCTTGACATCCATTTGATAGAGCTTGATGTTGTGGGCACAAGCATAGGCTAATAAGATTCTAACTGCTTCCAATCGAGCAACCAGGGCATATGTTTCTCCAAAGTCAAGACCTTCAATTTGTGTATATACTTGTGCTACCAATCTTGCTTTATTCCTTACTACTATCCCATCTTGATCTTGCTTGTTTCTAAAAACCCATTTGGTTCCAATCATATCGTGTCCTTTTGGTATCTCTGCTAATTCCTATACTTGATTTCTTGTGAAGTTATTGAATTCTATATGCATAGCATTCACCCAATCAACATCATTCAATGCTTCATCTATCTTCTTTAGTTCAATGGATGACACAAATGAGAAATGCTGACAAAATAAAGCTAATCTTGATCTAGTTTGCACACCTCTTGAAATATCACCAATGATAGTGTCTAATGGATGATCCCTTACAATATTGGTTGGTTGGAGTATTGGAATTTGATTGCTTGCACTTGCTTGATCATTGGGTTGAGATGATGTACTAGCCACTTGATTTTGTTCATTATCATGAGAGCCATTTGTACTAGCTTGATTTGTATTATTTTGCACATTTGTGTTAGAGAGCACTTGCACTTGATCATCTTCATCATCATTCATTTGCCTAGGCCTTAATTCACCAACATCCATGTGTCAGCATGAAATTTCGTCCCGTGCCGAGGGCACACGAGCAAGCTAGAAGGGTCTACTCAATGGAGCTATAGATCCGCCTGGCTTCAACACAAGGATGGTCGATCCTGCGTACTCCTCCTGAGACGTGCTAGTCAATTTGACCCTATAATTGATAAGGAGAGAAAGCTAATCAGTAATTTAAGGCGGAACATGCTAGTGTTGCCAGGTAGTCCCGAATGTGCGGCTCTGAGAGCTGACATGGAAGGAAATTGACTAAATAGTCAATTCCTGTATACTCATAAAAATAAATCAGTTAAAGCTTATGGGGTTGTGGAAGAAAAATCGGTTATCATTCAAGATGAATGTTGTTATTTAGGCAAATATTAGTCAATGGCAATAGGATGTCAACAATGATCAGTTTATGCTAAGCCAATGACTGCAAGTAACCAAATCCCTTTTTATATAAAAGAAGCAGCTCATCATCATTTAACCATTTAATAGAGATAAATCTAATAAACATATTAGATCTCATCCATCGTTATGACTAGTGGGGCATGAGGCAGAATCATGTAGGCCGTAGAAACAGCGATAAACTCAACGACCCTAACTTATTACTAATATCAGTGGGGCATGAGGCAGAATCATGTAGGCCATAATACAATAATAAGATCATGGGGCTAACACATCTTTCAACCTATCTCTACTTCAACGATCTCATGACATGAACTGCATATGTGAAAACACTCGATATCGGCTAAAACAATCAATTCAGGCATAGCGCACAGTTAAGGTCATGCCCTATCAGAAATAGAACTACCAAATAACGATCCCCACTCCACGGTTGAAAGCTCTAGTTTGGTTTTGGTTAATCAATGAAACCCTAAGTGCTAACCTAGTTTATCAAAGTGATTATGAGATAGGTAGCACTACTCCAAGTGATGAAGCAATGGCGAAGATCATGACAGTGGTGATGGCATGGTGATGATCAAATGCTTGAACTTGGAAAAGAAGAAAGAGAAAAACAAAAGGCTCAAGGCAAAGGTATAAATAGTAGGAGTCAATTTGTTTCGGTGATCAAGACACTTAGCGAGTGTGATCACATTTAGGTTAGATAGCCGTACTATTAAAAGGGGTGAAACTCGTATTGAAATACGATTATCAAAGTGCCACTAGATGCTCTAACTCATTACATATGCATTTAGGATCTAGTGGAGTGCTAACACCCTTGAAAGTATTTGTGAAAATATGCTAACACATGTGCACAAGGTGATACACTTGGTGGTTGGCACATTTGAGCAAGGGTTAGAAACTTTATCGATGCCCTATACAGAAAAGACAGGGGTTCATAGAGTGACCGGATGCTGGTGGAGCAGTGACCGGACGCTGGGTTCAGAGTCTGGTCAGTAGCAGCAGTGAGCATGTGTCTCGGTCTTGTGACTGAACGCTGGCGTGAAGGGTGACCAAACGCTGGTGAAAGGTCCTAATGGCTAGAGGGGGGTGAATAGCCTAATAAAATTTCTACAACAACACTTAATAAAGTAGTTAGACAATTATGAGGCGAAGCAAGTGTTGCGCTAGCCTACTCAAAATGCAAGCCACCTACCACAATTCTAGTTTAGATAGTGTCGATTCACACAAGAGCTATGACACTACCCTATGTTAGTGTGCTCTCAAAGGCTAACTAAAGAGCCACACTAACTAAGCAAGCAAGCTCTCACAACTAGCTACACTAAAGAGCTTGTCAACTAGTTTGTGGTAAAGTAAAGAGAGTGATCAAGAAGGTTATACCGCCATGTAGATGAAAGAACCAGTTAATCACAAGGATGAATAACAATGAATACCAATCACCTCGGAATCAATGATGAACACAATGATTTTTTACCGAGGTTCACTTGCTTGTCGGCAAGCTAGTCCTCGTTGTGGTGATTCACTCACTTGGAGGTTCACGCGCTAATTGGCTTCACACGCCAAACCCTCAATAGGGTGACGCACATCCAACATAAGATGAGGATCACATAAGCCACGAGCAATTCACTAGAGTACCTTTTGACTCTCCGCTGGGGAAAGGTCAAGAACCCCTCACAATCACCATGATCAGAGCCGAAGACAATCACCACCCTCCGCTCAATGATCCTCGCTGCTCCAAGCCGTCTAGGTGGAGGCAACCACCAAGAGTAACAAGCGAAATCCACAGTGAAACACGAACACCAAGTGCCTCTAGATGCAATCACTCAAGCAATGCATTTGGATCACTCCCAATCTCACTATGATGATGAATCAATGATGGAGATGAGTGGGAGGGCTTTGGCTAAGCTCACAAGGTTGCTATGTCAATGAAAATGGCCAAAGGTTGTGAGCTACAGCCGGCCATGGGGCTTAAATAGAAGCCCCCATGAAATAGAGCCATTATACCCCTTCACTGGGCATAACGTGGGCTGACAAGACGCTGCAGTCCAACTGACCAGACGCAGCACCGGACGCTTTGGTCATGAATACCGGACACGTCCGATCGGCATACCGGACGTGTCCGGTAGCCCCCAGACTACCACGTGTCTAGTTCAAAACAACAGAGCCGTTGTTACCCTTTCTTTCATGTGATCGAACGCTCAGACCGGACGTAGAACTACGAATGACCGGACGCTGAGCCACCGAGTCTGGTCGAGTCCAGTAAGCCACCAGGCTGACCAGACGTGTCTGCTAGAAAATGACCGGACGCTGAGCCTCAGCGTCCGATGGAGTATAGTAAGCATCCTTGCCCGATCAGACGTGTCCGGTGATACCAGACTGGATGCTGCCAGCATCCGATCAGTTGTCCTCCGTATACTATTGTTTTTGATTCACACTAGACGCGTCCGGTCGCTGAGTCTGTCGCCAAAATACCAAACGTGTCTGGTCACATACCGAACACGTCCGATCACTCTGTAACCAGCACGACTAACTCTTCTTCAACTCTATCTTCTTCACCCTTGCTCAAATATGCCAACCACCAAGTGTATCACCTTGTGCACATGTGTTAGCATATTTTTACAGACATTTTCAAGGGTGTTAGCACTCCACTAGATCCTAAATGCATATGCAATGAGTTAGAGCACTTAGTGGCACTTTGATAACCGCATTCTGATACGAGTTTCACCCCTATTAATAGTATGGCTATCAATCCTAAATGTGATCACACTCTCTAAGTGTCTTGATCACCAAAACAAAATAGCTCCTATGGTTTATAACTTTGCCTTGAGCTTTTTGTTTTTCTCTTTCTTCTTTCCAAGTCCAAGCACTTGATCATCATCACAGTATCATCATCATCACTCTGATCTTTGTTTACTTTGCAACTTGGAGTGTGCTACTTATCTCATGATCACTTGATAAACTATGTTAGCACTTAGGGTTTCATCAATTCACCAAAACCAAACTAGAGCTTTCAATCTCCCCCTTTTTGGTAATTGATGACAACCCTTATACAAAGATATGAATTGAAATTTAATTGAATCCATGTTGCTTGCCCAAGCATATTTACCATGTGTAAAAGGATGTGGACAAGTTTCATGAACCCCAAATGATAGCAATTGCTCCCCCTACATATGTGCTAAGAGTTTGGATTGTAGCTTGCACATATGCCTAGATAGGAAATATAGGAGTCAATGTCTACCACATGATGCTAAGGTATAAAAGATGGACCTTTGAAGTGTGATACCAATCGGAGTGCACCAATATACCATCCTTAGCACCATGGTTAGCTTAATACCACTTTAGAAATATTTGGAAGTGAAATCTCTAGATATCCTATGCATGCTAGTTTTCATTTCATCATTCAAACCGACAACTAGCATACACCACACAAGCATGGATATTAAATTTTAAAACTTGTGCCATGCAAGCAAACATATGAAATGCACATTCAAATGCACCATACAAGTTCATGAGCTTGCTCCCCCTACTTGTGTGCTCAAAATTTTAATTTATCCCTTTCCTTTTTCACTTCTCTTCCCCTATGTCATATATCAAGTATATCTTTATGTTTCTCTCCCTTTATGATATTTCTCCCCCTTTTTCACTATATCTTTGTTTCTCTCCCCCTTTGTCATTAAGGACCACAAAGGTTCAAAATATAAATAGTATTACTTGTAGGGTCGAGATTATCAATGTCAATCAATGGGGTGAGGATCAAATTTCCAAATTTGGTCCAATCTAGATCATTTGTCAAAGATATTTCACTTGGTTTGATCCAAGGACAAGCTTCTTCACACCTCCAAATAAGGGTTATCTTGTACCATGTTGAGTTAAATACTTAGAGCTCATTTTCTAGATCAAACACTAGGTTTACAAGCCCATAAACATGTCATATGCTATCACTAGATCAAATCAAGCATAGAAGCAATAGTGATATCATATAAACATCAAAATCATTTGATTTTCATGAATGAGCCTAATAAAATAGAACCACTTGAAAGGTCCTAATAAAATTGGAAATGTGACTAGATGCACTAATCATGTCCTTAGCAAAGATGTATGTCATGCTAATCAACTTTTACCTTGGATTGCTCAAAGGAGAGGCATGTCATATAAGTGGGGGGTGCATCAACACATATTTGAGAAATCCAATATGTTCAACTCATTCCTTAGCTTGCAAAACCTTTTCTCATCCAATGGCTTGGTGAATATATCGGCAAGTTGATCTTCGGTGCCTACACTCTCAATGCAAATGTCCCCTTTTTGTTGGTGATCTCTTATGAAATGGTGGCGGACATCAATGTGCTTTGTTCTTGCATGTTGAACTGGATTGTTGGTTAGCTTGATTGCACTCTCATTGTCACATAGCAATGGCACTTTCTTGAACTTGATTCCAAAGTCACACAAAGTGGCTTTCATCCAAAGTATTTGTGCACAACAACTACCGGCGGACATGTATTCAGCTTCGGTGGTTGATAATGCAACACTATTTTGCTTCTTTGATGACCATGAAACAAGTGATCTTCCCAACAATTGACATGTGCCAGATGTGCTCTTTCTTTCAACCTTGCATCCCACATAATCTGAGTCGGAGTAACCAACTAGCTCAAACTTTGCTCCTTTGGGATACCACAAACCAACATTTGGTGTATGCTTCAAGTACCTCAATATTCTCTTTGTAGCCTTCAAATGACTTTCTCTTGGTGAGGCTTGAAATCTTGCACACATGCATACACTAAACATGACATCCGGCCTTGATGCGGTCACATAGAGTAGGCTTCCAATCATAGACCGATACAATTTTTGATCCACCATATTGCCACTTGCATCACTATCCAAGTTGCCATTTGTTCCCATTGGTGTGCTAATGACTTTGCTATCAATCATGCCAAACTTCTTGATCATGTCCTTGATGTACTTGCCTTGACTCACAAATGTTCCATTCTTCAATTGCTTGATTTGAAGCCCAAGGAAGTAACTCAACTCTCTAATCATGGACATCTCAAACTCATTAGCTATCATATTTCCAAACTCATCACAAAAATCTTGATTGGTTGATCCAAATATGATATCATCAACATAGATTTGTAATACAAATAGATCTTTTCCAATCCTCTTGATGAAAAGAGTGGTGTCAACTTTGCCCATTGTGAACCCTTTAGAGAGTAGGAAATCCCTCAATCTCTCATACCATGCTCTAGGTGCTTGCTTCAAGCCATACAATGCCTTCTTCAACTTGTACACATGGTTGGGCTTCTTATCATCTTCAAAACTAGGAGGTTGCTCAACATATACTTCTTCATTGATGTAGCCATTTAGAAATGCACTCTTAACATCCATTTGATAGAGCTTGATGTTGTGGGCACAAGCATAGGCTAGCAAGATTCTAATTGCTTCCAATCTAGCAACCGGGGCATATGTTTCTCCTAAGTCAAGACCTTCAACTTGAGTATAGCCTTGTGCTACCAATCTTGCTTTGTTCCTTACTACTATCCCATCTTGATCTTGCTTGTTTCTAAAGACCCATTTGGTTCCAATCACATTGTGTCCCTTTGGTCTTTCTATCAACTCCCATACTTGATTTCTTGTGAAGTTATTCAATTCTTCATGCATAGCATTTACCCAATCAACATCCTTCAATGCTTCATCTATCTTCTTTGGTTCAATGGATGACACAAATGAGAAGTGTTCACAAAATCATGCCAATCTTGATCTTGTTTGTACACCTCTTGAAATATCACCAATGATAGTGTCCAATGGATGATCTCTTGCAACATTAGTTGGTTGGAGGATTGGAACTTGATTGCTTGCACTTGCTTGATCATTGGGTTGAGATGATGTACTAGCCACTTGATCTTGTTCATTGTCATGAGATCCACTTGCACTAACTTGATTTGTATCATCTTGCACATTTGAGTTAGAGAGCACTTGAACTTCATCATCATTCACTTGCCTAGGCCTCAATTCACCAACATCCATGTTCTTCATGGCATTTGAAAGTTGAATGCCTCTAACATCTTCAAAGTTCTCATTCTCTTCTTGTGAACCCTTGGTTTCATCAAATTCAACATCATGAACTTCCTCAAGAGTACCACTATCCAAATTCCCAACTCTATATGCTTTGCTTGTAGTGGAATAGCCAAGTAGGAATCCTTCATCACATTTCTTGTCAAACTTGCCCAATCTTATGCCTTTCTTCAAGATATAGCATTTGCAACCAAAGACCCAAAAATATGCAATGTTGGGCTTTCTACCATTCAAGAGCTCATAAGGTGTCTTTTCTTTCAATCGGTGACAATAGAGGCGGTTGCTACAATAGCATGCCGTGTTGATAGCTTCGGCCCAAAAAGATTGACTCACATTGTACTCACTAAGCATAGACCTTGCCATATCAATAAGTGTTCTATTCTTCCTCACAACAAGGCCATTTGATTGGGGTGTGTACTTGGCCGAGAATTGATGTCTAATTCCAAATTCATCACATAACTCATCAATTCTAGTATTCTTGAACTCACTACCATTGTCACTTCTAACTCTCTTGATGGTTGTTTCAAACTCATTGTGAATGCCCTTGACAAATGATTTGAATGTTGCAAACACATCACTTTTGTCCACTAGAAAGAATACCCATGTGTATCTAGTGTAGTCATCTACTATCACAAAACCATATTTATTACCACCGATGCTAGTGTATTAAGTTGGCCCAAACAAATCCATGTGCAATAACTCAAATGCTTTACTAGTGCTCATTATGCTTTTCTTAGGATGGGTGTTTCCAACTTGTTTGCCGGCTTGACAAGAGCTACAAAGCTTATCCTTTTTAAACACAACATCTTTCAAGCCTTTAACTAAGTCATGCTTAACCAATCTATTCAATTGTTTCATTCTAACATGACCAAGCCTTCTATGCCATAACCAACCCATGCTAGACTTAGTGAACAAGCATGTGGACAATCTAGCTTCACTATCATTGAAATCAACCAAGTATAGATTCTCATATCTAAAGCCTTTGAAGATCAAGTTAGAGCCATCTACACTTATGATCTCTACATCATCTACCCCAAATATGCATTTGAATCCAAGATCACACAATTGAGCCACAGATAGCAAATTGAAGTTCAAGCTTTCTACTAGCAATACATTGGATATGCTCATGTCATTGGATATTGCAATCTTACCAAACCCTTTGACCTTGCCTTTGCCATTGTCACCAAATGTGATACTATCATAACCATCATTGCCATTGGTGTTGATTGAGTTGAACATTCTTGCATCATCGGTCATGTGTTGAGTGCACCCACTATCAAGAACCCAATGCCTTTCTCCGGCTTTGTAATTGACCTACAAAAGAAGATCAATTCTTTTTAGGTACCCAAACTTGCTTGGGTCCTTGAAGGTTACTTACTAAGCTCTTTGGAACCCAAATGGCTTTCTTCTTTGAGCCCATTCATGGTTTACCAATGAACTTAGCCTTCACACCATTTGTTCCCTTAGTAAGCATATAGCATGAATCAAGCTTAATGGAGGATACATTAGCATTTTTGCTCTTGTTTTTGCATTCTTGCTCTTTGTAACCCACTTGCTTGCAACTAGTGCAAAACCGACCATTGTTCTTTACAAAACTAGTCTTGTGAGGAGCAAAGGTCGCCTTACCTTTCTTGGGGGTATAGCCCAATCCCTCTTTGTAGAGAGAAGCTCTTTGGCTACCCAAGCACATAAGCAAGCTATCCTCACCACCATAAGCCTTAGCTAAGGTGTGAGTGAGCTCATTGACCTCCTTTTTGAGGGTCTCATTCTCAACCACTAGTGAGGCATCACAAGTGAGACCATCACTACTAGATGAGGTAGAAGTGGAAGTACTACAAGAAGGGTTAGTGGGAGCAACAATGATAGGCATAGATAGTGATTCATCAATTAAATCACAAGTTAAACCTACATTGCAAGTTTCAACATGCTTCTTTTTATTTTGCTCTTTAAGCGAAGAAGAATGGGCTTTTTCAAGCTTTTTGTGAGCTTTACCAAGCTTCTCATGGGCTTCCTCTAGCTTCTCATGAGTTGCTTTGAGCTCATCAAGGGCTTGCTTAAGGGCTTTTACCTCCTTATTCAAGCTCTTGCATTCCCTTCTCTTAATGTCAAAGTGTTCTTTAACATCTTCTAGCATGTCAAATAATTCATCCTTAGTAGGTTCATCATCATTACTATCACTATCATTTTCATTTTCATGTTCATTATCATCAACATGTTCTTCATCACTTTCATCATCACAAGATTGTACCTTAGTGGCCTTAGCCATGAAGCATGATGAAGATTCGAAGAGAGAAGGCTTCTCATTGATAGCAATGCTTGCAAGAACCTTCTTCTTGGTGGTCTTGTTATCATCACTATCATCATCATCATCACTTGAGGAAGCATCACTATCCCAAGTGACTACATATGAACCACCCTTCTTCTTCTTGAATGACATCTTGTCCTTCTTCTCTTTCTTTTCCTTCTTGTCCTTCTTGTTCTTCTTGTTGTCATCATCATTATCGCTATTGTATGGGCATTGCGCAATAAGATGATCTTTGCTTTCACACTTGAAGCACCTTCTTGACTCTTCTTTGTTCTTGAATGAAGATTTCTTTCTTCTTGCACGATAGCCCTTCTTCACCATGAACTTGCCAAATCTTTTGACAAAGAGAGCCATCTTCTCATCATCATCCCAAGATTTATCTTCTTCACTTGATGTTTCTTGCTTTGCTTTGCCCTTGGATGATGTGGCTTTGAATGCCACACTCTTCTTCTTGTCATCCTTCTTCTCATCTTTCTTCTCCCTCTTTTCTTCCTTCTCATCATCATCTCTATAAGCATCATCAGTCATGATATCTCCTAAGATTTGGTTTGGTGTCATTGTGTTCAAACCGGTCCTTATTAGTAAGGTGACCAACATGCCAAATCTTGCGAGCAAACATCTCAAGAACTTATTGGAGAAGTCCTTGTACTCTATCTTCTCACCAAGTGCTTTGAGATCATTGACAATCACTTCCATCCGATGGAACATGTCCGGCACACTCTTATCTTTCTTCATCTTGAAGCTTGTAAACTTCTCTTTGAGAATATATGCCTTTGCACCCTTCATGGCTTGAATGCCCTCAAACGATTCTTCCAATTTCTTCCAAGCTTCATGAGCCATCTCAATATTCTTGATTTGCTCGAATGTTCTCACATCAATTGCATCATGAATGGCACTTAGAGCAATGTCATTATTTTGGAGAATCACTTCTTCGGCCACGGTGGGATTCTCTAGATCTTCAATCTCAATTTTTGTTCCTACCACCTTCCAAACCTTCCTATTGATTGACTTGATATAAGTTGTTATCTTGGCCTTCCAATAGGGATAGTTGGAGCCATCAAATTGGGGTGGCTTCTTGGTGTTGTTGATTTGAGCCATTTTAACACCGAAGGTTGTTAAGCCTCAAATAACGGTGACCTCAGCTCTGATACCACTTGAAAGGTCCTAATGGCTAGAGGGGCATGAATAGCCTAATAAAATTTCTCCAACAACACTTAACAAAGTAGTTAGACAATTATGAGGCAAAGCAAGTGCTGCGCTAGCCTACTCAAAATGCAAGCCACCTACCACAATTCTAGTTTATATAGTGTCGATTCACATAAGAGCTATGACACTACCCTATGTTAGTGTGCTCTCAAAGGCTAACTAAAGAGCCACACCAACCAAGCAAGCAATCTCTCACAACTAGCTACACTAAAGAGCTTGTCAACTAGTTTGTGGTAAAGTAAAGAGAGTGATCAAGAAGGTTATACCGCTGTGTAGATGAAAGAACCAGTCAATCACAAGGATGAATAACAATGAAGAACAATCACCTCAGAATCAATGATGAACACAATGATTTTTTACCGAGGTTCACTTGCTTGCCGGCAAGCTAGTCCTCATTGTGGCGATTCACTCACTTGGAGGTTCACGCGCTAATTGGCTTCACACGCCAAACCCTCAATATGGTGCCGCACAACCAACACAAGATGAGGATCACACAAGCCACGAGCAATCCACTAGAGTACCTTTTGGCTCTCCGCCGGGGAAAGGTCAAGAATCCCTCACAATCACCACGATCGGAGCCGGAGACAATCACCACCCTCCGCTCAACGATCCTCACTACTCCAAGCCATCTAGGTGGCGGTAACCACCAAGAGTAACAAGCGAAATCCGCAGCGAAACTCGAACACCAAGTGCCTCTAGATGCAATCACTCAAGCAATGCACTTGGATCACTCCCAATCTCACTATGATGATGAATCAATGATGGAGATGAGTGGGAGGGCTTTGGCTAAGCTCACAAGGTTGCTATGTCAATGAAAATGGCCAAAGGTTGTGAGCTACAGCCGGCCATGGGGCTTAAATAGAAGCCCCCACAAAATAGAGCTGTTATACCCCTTCACTGGGCATAACGCGGGCTGACCGGACGCTGTAGTCCAACTGACTAGACGCAGCACCGGATGCTCTAGTCGTGAATACCGGACGCATCCGCTCGGCATACCGGACGTGTCCGGTAGCCCCCAGACTGCCACGTGTCTAGTTCAAAACAATAGAGCCATTGCTACCCTTTCTTTCATGCGATCAGACGCTCAGACTGGACGTAGAACTATGAATGACCAGACACTGAGCCACCGAGTCCGGTTGAGTCTAGTAAGCCACCAGGCCGACCGGACGCGTCTGCTAGAAAACAACCGGACGCTGAGCCTCAGCGTCTGGTGGAGTACAGTAAGCATCCTTGCCCGACCGGACGCATCCGGTGATATCGGACCGGACGCTGCCAGCGTTTGATCGGCTATCCTCCGTATACTGTTGTTTCTAATTCACACTGGACGCGTCCAGTGTGGCGACTGGACGCGTTCGGTCGCTGAGTCTATCGCCAAAATACCGGACAAGTCCGGTCACATACCGGACGCATCCGGTCACTCTGTAACCAGCGTGACTAACTCTTCTTCGACTCTATCTTCTTCACCCTTGCTTAAATGTGCCAACCACCAAGTGTATCACCTTGTGCACATGTGTTAGCATATTTTTACAAACATTTTCAAGGGTGTTAGCACTTCACTAGATCCTAAATGCATATGCAATGAGTTAGAGCATCTAGTGGCACTTTGATAACCACATTCCGATACGAGTTTCACCCCACTTAATAGTACGGCTATCAATCCTAAATGTGATCACACTCTCTAAGTGTCTTGATCACCAAAACAAAATAGCTCCAATGGTTTATACCTTTGCCTTGAGCTTTTTGTTTTTCTCTTTCTTCTTTCCAAGTCCAAGCACTTGATCATCATCATGGTATCATCATCATCACGCTATGATCTTTGTTTGCTTCGCAACTTAGAGTGTACTACCTATCTCATGATCACTTGATAAACTAGGTTAGCACTTAGGGTTTCATCAATTCACCAAAACCAAACTAGAGCTTTTAGCTGGCTAGGTGCGTCCGGTCAGTGCTGACATATGCTGACATGAGGCGCATAGAGGAAACATTGAATGACCAGATGTCGGGTGAGTCCGGACATGCATGACCGGATGTGTCCGGTCGTGGATTTTCGTGAATGGATGCTTACTAGAAATGACCGTACGCTGGGGGTCCAATGTCCAGTCACTTCGTAGCAGCGCGTCCGATCATCACTTGACCATTGAGATCAGGCGATTGGCGTTTGAAGCCGATGACACGTGGCAAGCATCGGGTGACCGGACGTTGGGGTCCTGCGTCCAGTCAAACTAACCGGAGCATCCAGTCACCCCGAGTTGTGCCCAGTGAAGGAGTATAATGACTCTATTTCGTGGGGCTTCTATTTAAGCCCCATGGCCGGCTGTAGCTCACTCTCTTAGACATTTGCATTGACATAGCAACCTTGTGAGCTTAGCCAAAGCCCTCCCACTCATCTCCATCATTGTTTCATCATCATTGTGAGATTGGGAGAGAATCCAAGTGCATTGCTTGAGTGATTGCATCTAGTGGCACTTGGCATTCGTGTTTCGCTGAGGGATTCACTTGTTACTCTTGGTGGTTGCCGCCACCTAGATGGCTTGGAGCAGCAAGGATCATTGAGCGGAGGTTGGTGATTGTCTTGGGCTCCAATCATGGTGATTGTGAGGGGTCTTGTGCCTTCCCTGGCGGAGAGCCAAAAGGTAACTCTAGTGGATTGCTCGTGTCATTGAGTTACCTCACTTGTGGGTAGGTTCTTACAGTGTCTGATTGTGTGAACGAGGTTCGTGCAACACCTCTTAGCCACCGAACCACCAAGTGTTGGTCGACACAACGGGGACTAGCATGCCAGCAAGCACGTGAACCTCAGGAGAAAAATTGGTTCTCTTGCCCTTTGATATTCTCCCAGTGATTGATTTAGTATTCATCTTGTAATTGGTTGGTATAATCACCCTACTCACTCATTTATATTCTTGCAAACTAGTTGTGGCAAGCTCTTTAGTGTAATTAGAATTGAGAGCTTGCTTTGTTATATTAAGTTCATCTAGTGGAGCTCTTTAGAGTAGCAAGATTGAGAGCTCTTAGTGAGTAATAACATTGCAAGTTGTGTGCCTAGTAATCATTGTAACTAGAATTGTTGGATAGGTGGCTTACAACCCTTGTAGAGCTAGAGTAACTTTGCATTTAGCTATTTGTTATACTAATCAAATTGCTCTAGTTGATTTGTAGATTTTTAAATAGGCTATTCACCCCCCTCTAGCCATATTAGGACCTTTCAACGGTGCTAACAGTGGGGTGTGAGGCAGAATCACACAGGCCATGATAACGGGCCATGGAACGATTTTTGTTAGCCAATAGATCTATTCCAGACCAGACATGCCTTAACCGCATACTATGTACGACAAGATTGACATAAACCAGCTGATAAAACATAACTCATCGTTTAAGATGCAGATTAGATTAGTTTAGATTAACAAATGATGGGTTAAATAGGATATAAGGCCAATCTAGATCAATCCCAATTGGGCGAAGTGATATTGCTATAATTAAATAAATAATGAAAGCAATAAGCTATATCGATAACTTAATGAATCTATCCGAAGGACGCCACCCTTAGATAGAGTCGATAACTTGACCTTAATCTAGTTCGAGCAGTGGAGATCGACCGGATCATTACAGTCGTACTTGAACTAAACAAGAGTCAATAACTAGCTTATACCAGAGTCGCAGTGGAGGTCAACCAAATTGATGCAGCCGTATGAACAGAAGTATAAGCCATGATGGTACTTATAGACAAGCCGGAGGTCGGCTGGACCGATGCAGCTTTGCTCGCTGAAGAACTCGCCGAGATCTACTCTACTCCTACTCCTAAGGGGTGGCCGAAGCCAAAAAAAAGTAACTTGTATTTGATTGATTGTGTCCTTTACAATAGCCGGGGTCCAATATTTATACCCGGAGCCTAAACAGGAATCCTATTCGAGTATGACTTATTACAATCTTAGGCATAGAAGAAAATATTCCTAATTTAAGATAACTTGGACCCTAATCTTTCCCTTTTGGCAGAGTTCGATATGTAGTTTCCTAGCACCAACCGTAGCTCATCATCGCTATCTGCTGACGTTATCTAAAGAGATCCGATTCCAAAGTTGTATCTGAATCAGCTGATATCGATCCTTATGCAATCGATTCCCTGATGGGCATGATTTTGGAAGCCTTCGAATTCCCGTGTTCTTCTCCCAAATTTTAGTGTAAACACCATGTTCTTCATGGCATTTGAAACTTGAATGCCTCTAACATCTTCCAAGTTTTCACTCTCATCCTGGGAACTACCAATGTTTGACCACCGATAGCCTGCCATGGGGGTACCCGGGGCAGTATGTTTGGGCTTCAGCGTATGCAGCACTCGACGGTAAATGCAAGGGATAGTCGATTTATCCTAGTTCGGACCCTCGATCTTTGATCGAGAAAAAGCCCTACGTCCAGTCGGCGTTAGCCTTTGCGTTGGATTGATTGTAAAGTGTTGTGTTATACGATTGTTATCTCAACTCCTGATCCAAGGAACCTCACCCTCCTTTATATAGTCAAGAGGCCAGAGTCCTAGTCGGTTTACAGTGAGAGTTCCTAGTAGGATTATAGAATAATACTACTACTAAGATTACAGGAGAAGAATCCTAGTTAGGCTAGTTCTTATCCCTTCCTTGCGGGGTATCTCATGGGTCTCGCACCAACAAGCCCCCGAGCACTTCATGGTTGAGTTCTGGAAGCCTCGTCTTGTTCCTTCAAGTCTTATCGAGTAGGAACAAGCATCGTCCGAGTGCTTTCTTGAGCAAAACCGTGCAGCGCTTCGTGAGATCTTCACGTGGTGTGTACCTTTTTGAAGAAAAAAGTACCCCCATTTAGATGTAGCCCCCGAGACTCTTGCTGTTTGGCACAAGGAGCTTGAGGGTCTTTTCTTGAAATCTTCCTGATTCTTTGTTGAAAGGTTCCTGAGCATATACCCGGTTTCCTTGTTGAAAAGAGCTCTGATTTAGCTATGTTCGGGTTCTTTTTGTCAAAAAGAGCTCGGATATAGCTATATTCGGGTTCTTTTTATCTTGTGGCCTTGAAGTCATCTGTCTTGAAGAAGTGTTCTGAGTGACATGCACTTTTTTTTGAAGGAAAAAGTGCACTCACTGAGTGTAGCCCCCGAGCCTCTTGCTATTTGGAACAAAAAGTTGGAGGGTCTTGAATCTAAGTTGTTCGAAAGAACTATATACCTCTCCTTTTGTAGCCCCTGAGCATATATCTGGGTTGTTTTGTTTAGGAAGAACTCGGATGCAGAGTCTTGGCGTATTCTCTGGTAGTCTGGTGTTATCAGATGTAGTTGTATGGTGGTGGTTGAGTGTAGATGCCTTTTGTTCATGGGTTGTACTGTGTTGGTATATTCTTCTGAATATGCTCGTCTTCGAGTACTGTTTCCTCTCGCCTGAGTCTTCCATTATTGAGCCCTATCTTTTCACTATGTCCTTTGTTAGGCTTATTTTGTTGGTACTCCTAGTCCATGTGCACCACTCCTTCGAACTATAAATACCCTCCCAGAGTGCTTGTTTTCATCCATTGAACATTCTGTTGAAACCTTTGTGTTATGAATATGGTAGTTTGTGAAGTAGAGCAGCCCCCGAGCGTGTTTTGTAGTTCTTGTGTGTCTTGTTGTAGCTGGAGAAAGTCTTATGATAGGGATTAGAGGTAGGCTAATCCCATAGTAGCAATGTACCAGGATGTACATGGCAGTAGTTGGAGGAAGTCTTGTGATGTGGGCTTCGTTCCTTCATCTGGTAGTTCTGGGTTGATCCTCGCTGCTTGTCTTGAGACTATCTGGTGCAGATCAACACCATATCTAGCATCACATCAGACTTGGGTAGACAGATGCCTACCGACCTTCTCTACACTATGTTGTCCCGCCGTTCTGCTAATTTCCGCCTTGGGTGCACTATGTCTGTCTTTTGAAGAAAACAGTGTAGCTGAGTGCAGTTTGTTCTACCGAGTAGCAATTTGGGACACATAGTCATTCCAGAGCCTAGCCATGTTCGGGTTCCTCTTTGCTACTTTGCTTTTCGTGGTACCGAGTACGTTGGGCCTTGTAAGATTTGTAACCTTCTATTTTTGAAGTCGCTTGTAATGGAAAGAATCTTGTCTTTTGAGTTGTCATTTTTTCTGTTATAGTCCTAGTTGTTCATGAGATTCCTGAGTTCTTTCCATAAGAACCGAGTTCTTATGTTCCTTGTGAGGTAGCCCTTCTTTTCTTCATGGCTGACAGGTTGTTTTTTGCAGTAATCTGATAACTCCACCGTAGTGCTGGATGGATAAGTCTAAAATCTGCCCGTTGAATTGTATCGTTGTGTGGATTTGTGCCCTCCGTCATTTTAGCCGTGTCAGTACATGGATCGTTGCGTTCTCACACGATGCTTTAACGGGCCTAGTGGGCCATTTTTATCGCTGTAAAATCTATTTAAAGACCCTTCATCTTCTTTTTCTTTACTGCCCTTCTCTTGCCTTGAAACCCTAGCTTTCAGAAATCCGCCATCGCCATTGCTGCCGCCATCTTAGCGCCGATGTCCAAACCTTCTCTTCCCCTAGTTCCTTCTTGCCTCCGTTAGTACATGGGTAGGAAGAAAGCTATGAGCAAGTCCTAGGCAACCTTCGTGGATGAGGAGTCGTCTCTTTCCGTGATCGAGAACCAGGAGTTCGTGGCCATGAGGGCTGCCCAAAAAGCTTGGCTGACTTCGACAACAACTAAAGACCAGCTCTGCGAGCTTGCAAGCGATGGTCTAATCCAGAGCAAGGGCATTGCTGAATGGAGAGTCCTAGGCGAGCACCGGGTCCCTGCTCTAGGTCCTGGTGAGATCATTCTTTTCATCTCTTTTATCCGTGCCGGTCTTTGCCTTCCTGCTTCTGCCTTCCTTCATCAATTTCTTGGTTATTTTGGGGTTAGTCTGAACCATCTAACTCCTAGTGTCATCCTCCATCTTTCTGTTTTCGTACATCTCTGTGAAGCTTTCCTTGGAATTCCTCCTTCTCTTTCTCTTTTCCATCACTTCTTTCGTCTGAAGCCTCAACCCCGTTGTGAAGATACCAATGTTCTTGGCGGCTATGGGATTTAGTTTCACCAGGGTCTGAAAACCAAGTTCTTTGACTATGACCTAGTTGATTCTATGAGAGATTAGCGCGCTGATTGGTTCTATGCCACCAATTTGACTATGTCTCAAGTTTTCTTCGTCATCGTGTCCAGCCTCTGAAGGAACGAGAGAACTTTGTCTTCGAGTACTCTAGGGCTGAGGATCCTTCACGAATGGTCCCTGCTCTTGAGTTGACTGACGAGGAGGTTCTTGAGCATCTCTAGAAGATGCTGAAGGGAGCAAGTGTTGTCCCGCTTACTGTCTCTGAGTTCTCTGCCAACAACCCACCTCCAGCTGTGAGTAGTTTTCTCTTCATGCGGGTACTTTCTGTATTTCTTCTGTTGTATCCATTTTTGCTTAATTTTCCTTGTCTTGTTGTTTTATTCTTTCCATAGGCATTGGGGCGCAACTTTGTTGACCCAATCCCTCTTGATGCCCTCCCTGCCATGGTGAATACTAGGGAGAACCTTGCTAGGGCTTCTGTAACCAGTAAGTTCCCAATCACCACTGTGTTTCCTGGAGTTTCTTTTGGAGTTGTTGATGTATATGAAGAATATGTTTCTCGTCCAGTCCCTCAAGGTCCTTGTAGTGTCTTGAAGAGGGGGCGAGCTGATGGTTCTTCATCTAGTTTACCTGCTTCTAAGAAGTCTCGCCAGCTAAGTACTCATCTAGGTACTCCAGTTGTAGCTAGCATGCTCTTAGGTGAGCATATTAATACACTCTGTCCCTTTTTTCTTCTTGTTTTTGTCTTGAGCCAAGTATTTTTTGTTCTTTTTTCAGCTGGTACTATGGTGACCTTGGTTGAGACTGAGGAAGAAGAGGGCGATGATGCACCCCTTATCATGCGGCGGTGAGTTATTTTCTTGTTCTGCTGTTGCTGAATCCCTCCTCTTTGTTTTGACTTTGGTCTTGATCTTTTTGTAGTAAGCGGTCATCGGGCACTAGTTCTTCTAAGGCTCCTGCATTGGGTTCTTCTATGGCTCTGGTGCCGAGTTCTTCCGTAGCTCTAGTACCAGGTTCTTCTAGGGCTCTGGTACCAGCTATACCGCTCCTACCGCCTAGTGGCGGGGACATTTTTGCTGTCGTGGTTCCTCCTGCGAGGTCTTCTTTTTGTTTTGCGAAGAAGAAGATAGCTGGGTGAGTGGATTCTGGTTTTGTCTCTTTGCTTCTATTCTCCTTTTCTCTTGTTCTCATTAGTGAGTTCTTTTATCAACTTTTAGGCCTTCGTCTTCTATCGTCTCTCCGTCGACTTCTTGCTAGCCCTCTGTTGTGCCACCGAGTACTGAGCCTCAGGACTCGCAGTGCACTGTTAGTGAAGTGGTTGTGGGGGTGACAAGGCCTTCCGGTGACGATGCTGCTGCTGTCTTGGCTGCCCTAGAGGTGACCATGGCCATTGCGGTGGACTCATCTAGGGAGGCAGCCGGGACTTCCCATGATGTGTCTTTGGCCTTGTCTTCTCCGCATCAGCTGTCTTCTCCCTCCGCTCCTCTTTTGCTGAAGATGTGGTTCATCAATTTGATGCCACTCATCAGTTGTTAGAGTTGATCGCTTCTTGGGGAGAGTTCGTGACCTTTACGACTTCTTTTGGAGAAAAACTCCAAGTAAGTTTTCTGAAGTTCTTTCTTTGGATGTCTGTCTTTCTCCTATTCTTATGCCTTCTTTCTCTCTTTCTTTTTTGTTCAGTCCTTCTCTCAGGACCATACCAACTTCTTCTTCTCGTCAGAAACTGAGAAGAAGTTGTCTTCTGAGTTGAGCACCCTAAAGGCAGAGCTAGATCTCTGCCAGGCTGAGATGGAGGCTGAGTGTAAAACGCATCAGAAGGAGGAACAAGGTCTCCATGCCTAGGTTGTTGAGGCTGAGAAACAGAGGGATGCCGCTATCTAGGAGGCTCTAAAGAATTTAGAGGCCATGAAGAACTTGGAGGCCGTGAAGGAGTGCAACGGCATTGTGGGTTCTTTTTGTTTCCTTCTACATTCAAATTCTCCTTTCTGTTGACTTGTTGTTTGTTGTCTTGTCCAGCTCTCTGAGTTGAAAAGCAGAAGCTCTCGGAGGGCATTGATGAAATGAAGACTCTTGTTCGTACGAGTCACAATAAGGCTGAGGAGGTAATTACTCATGCTGAGGAGGAGCTTGCGCTTGCTAAGTTGATTAGGCATGGAGCTGATAGAGATCTTGTGCAGGCCCAAAAACTATTGAAGACTTATCTGGCAAGTTGGCGACGGCTACTGAAAACTAGAAAGCTTTGTCGAAATCCTTTCGTTCAGTAGCCGACGTTCTCTAAACTCTAGCGGATGATGGGCAATCTTGGGCTCAGTTAATTCCTCGGATTCCGACTCATTTCCAAGAGTTTGTGAAGAGGTGTGCCCAACTGTGCACCAAGAATGTCCTGGCCCAGGTCTGAGTTCTTGCTCCAGCGGCTCCTTTGTCCAAGATAGCGAAGGAAGCTGATAGTCAAGAATACATTGATGCCATTGAGAGGATGGAGCCTGAGGTTGAAGACTTAGCTAGTAGAATTGTAGATAATCTTAATATTGTTATCTCTTCTCCTGATGATGACGCTTGATGTATTTGACCTTTATGCCTGTGCCTTGTAATATGACATTATGCTTCTTTTTGAATGAAGATTTTTGTTGATGTCTTCTTTGCCTGGATGCCTTGTTTATTCCTTGGATGATTTGTCCAATTGGTCAGAGTTACTTGACTTGCCGAGTACTTTGTCTTGCTTTCGTCTTTGCCTTGTAAAAAATTGTGCGTGCTATCTTAACAAACTTTCTTGATTTGTTGAGTACTTTTCTATCCCATGTAAACAACTCGTTATTTATATAGATCTTTGTGTTGACAACCTTTCTTGATCTGTCGAGTGCTTGTCTGGCCTTCTTTTGTGCCCTGTAAACAACTCATTATATGTAGATCTTTGTGTTCTTGGGTATCGTCTGGCCTTCTTTTGTGCCATGTAAACAACTCGTTATATGTAGATCTTTGTGTTCTTGGGTATCTCCAGTGTAGCCCCCGAGCCTCTTGCTATTTGGAACAAGTAGCTGGAGGGTCTTGTCTTGAAATTGCTATGATCTATGCTCAGGCTTAGTTTCAGTCATTTTGCTTTTTGTTTCGAGTGTTAGCTTGTTAGCTACCCTCATCGGCGGGCTCAAGCATCTTTTCAGCTATTTTGCTCTCGGCCGGGATGCTCAGGCATATTTTCAGCCATTTTGCTTTTTATTTTGGGTGTTAGCTTGTTAGCTACCCCCATTGGTGGGCTCAAGCATCTTTTCAGCTATTTTGCTCTCGGCCGGGATGCTTAGGTGTCTTTTCAGCCATTTTGCTTTTTATTTTGGGTGTTAGTTTGTTAGCTACCCTCATCGGCAAGCTCAAGCATCTTTTCAGCTATTTTGCTCTCAGCCGGGATGCTCAGGCATCTTTTCAGCCATTTTGCTTTTTATTTTAGGTGTTAGCTTGTTAGCTACCCTCATCGGTGGGCTCAAGCATCTTTTCAGCTATTTTGCTCTCGGTTGGGATGCTCAGGCGTCTTTTCAGCCATTTTGCTTTTTATTTCGGGTGTTAGCTTGTTAGCTACCCTCATCGGCGGGCTCAAGCGTCTTTTTAGCTATTTTGCTCTTGGCTGGGATGCTCAGGCATCTTTTTAGCCATTTTGCTTTTTAGAAACAACTCGGGGAAAGCCATGATGAGACATATGTTTGTTGAGAAAGAATCATCTTTATTAATCATTAATATTGATATGTCATAATGATACATATGTTTTTGGTGGGCGCTATCTTTGTTGATCATGAGCATTGATCTCTCGTGTCTTGTATACATATTTTCCCTTGAGTTGTTTTCATGCGTAGAATCTTCGTAGCTGACTGATGTGCCATGTATTGTTGACTTCTTTTCCGTCTTCAGTTATGAGCTTGTATGTGCCCGGTCCGATGACTTTTTTGATGATAAAAGGACCTTCCCATGGACTGAGTAGTTTGTGGCATCCGTCGGTTTTTTGTATTCTTCTTAGTACTAGGTCTCCGACTTGTAATGATCGAGATTGGGTATTCTTGTTGTAGTGGCACCTTAGTCCTTGGAGGTATCTTACTGATTGCAGGGTAGTGTTTATTCTAACTTCTTCTGTACTGTCGAGTTCTAATCTTCTGGTGTGTTCTGCTTCTCCTTCGTCATAATGTTCTATCCTTGGTGACATCCAAATCAAGTCGGTAGGTAGTACGGCTTCTGATCCGTAGACTAGGAAGAAGGGCGAGTATCCGGTGGCTCTGCTTATTTGAGTTCTTAGCCCCCATACTACTTTGGGTAATTCTTCAATCCATTCTGATTCATAGTCTGCTAGCTCTTCATACAGTCTTGGTTTCAATCCGGCTAGTATGAGTCCATTAGACCTTTCTACCTGTCCGTTGGCTTCTGGAAGTGCGACTGATGCGTAATCTATGTTGAAGCCACAATCCTGTGCCCAACTTTTGAATTCTGTAGCTGTGAAGGGAGAACCCAAGTCTGTGATGATTCGATTGGGCATGCCAAAGTGGTGCATAATGTCTTGGATGAACTCCACTGCTTTGGTTGCGCTATATTTTGCGAGTGGTTTGTATTTGATCCACTTGGTGAACTTGTCAATTGCTACAAAGATGTACTCAAAACCGCCCTTTGCTTTCTTGAGAGGTCCTACTTGATCCAGCCCCCAGTAGGAAAAAGGCCAAGCGGGTGGGATGCAGATGAGGTTGTGGGCTGGCACATGAGCCTATCTTGCAAACATCTGACAACTTTTGCATCTTGTAACGAGTTCTTCTACGTCTTTCAAAGTGGTTGGCCAGTAGAAACCAGTGCGAAATGCTTTGCCAACTAGTGTTCTTGAAGCGGCATGATTTCCACAGCAACCTAAGTGTATTTCATCTAGGATTTGTTTGCCTTCTTCAAATGAGACGCATTTTAGGAGTACTCCTGATGATGCGGCTCTTCTGTATAGCTTGTCTCCTACTAGGATGTAGTTCTTGCTTCTACGAACGACTTGTGTGGCTTCCTATTTTTTCGCTGGCAACTTATTCTCTTTGATGTAATCAATAAAAACCTGAGTCCATGAAGTGGTGATTACCAAGATCTAGGTGCCTTTGGCTGAGATTTGAGGGGTTTTTTCACTGGGTTGTTTGATAGAGGGGGCTGATAACTCCTCCATGAACACACCGGGTGGGACCTCTGCCCTGTCTGATCCAAGCTTGGCAAGGACATCTGCTGCAATGTTGGAATCCCACAGGACATGTAGAATTTCTAATCCTTGAAAGTGTTTTTCGAGTTTTCAGATTTCAGCACAGTAAGCACCCATGTTTTCTTTGGTGCAATCCCAATCTTTGTTGACTTGGTTGATGACTACTGCTGAATCGCCATATATGAGTAATCGCTTGATTCTGAGGGTGATTGCCACTCGTAGCCCATGGATGAGAGCTTCGTATTCTACTTCATTGTTGGTACCTTGCCATAATATCTGAAGGACATACTTGAGTTGTTTTCCGTTCGGAGAAATTAGGAGGACGCCTACACCGGCTCCGCCTAGCTTGAGTGATCCATCAAAGTACATCTTCCAATGATCAAGGATGGTGCTTGACATGGGTTGTTGAATTTCTGTCCATTCGGCAACAAAATCAGCAAGGGCTTGAGATTTAATTGCTTTTTGTGGGGTGAAATCGATGTTGAGAGCACCAAGTTCAACCGCCCACTTGGATATGCGCCCTATTGCGTCTTTGTTGTGTAAGATGTCTCCTAATGGGAAATCTGTCACCACGGTAATCTTGTGGCTTTCAAAATAGTGACGAAGTTTGTGTGAAGTGATCAGTAGGGCGTAGAGTAGTTTTTGCACATGTGGGTATCGGATTTTTTATTCTGACAGTACTTCACTGATGTAGTATACTGGGCGTTGTACTTTATACACGCGCCCTTCTTCTTCTCTTTCCACTACTATCGCCGTGCTAACTACAGTAGAAGTTGCCATAATGTATAGCATCATGTCTTTGTCTTTCTTTGGAGGTGTGAGGACTGGTGAGGATGTGAGGTATGCCTTAAGTTTCTTGAAAGCTTCATTGGCTTCTTCCGTCCACTCGAATTTGTCTGTCTTCTTTAGTAGTTTAAAGAAAGGTAATCCTTTTTCACCGAGTCTTGAAATGAAACAATTGAGTGCCGCCATGTAGCCTATTAGTTTTTATACATCTTTGACGCTTCGAGGAGGGCCCATCTCTGTTATGGCTCGAATTTGTATGGCTCTTGCTTTGATTCCACGATGACTGACCAAGAATCTGAGTAGTTGTCCTGAAGGAACTCTGAATACACACTTGTTTGGTTTCAATTTCCACCTCCACCTTTTTAGATTCTTGAATGTTTATTTTAAGTCTTCAATCAGTGCATCCAGGTTCTCTGTTTTTACAACCATGTCATCCACATATGCTTCTATGTATTCATTGATCTGATCACCAAGGCATGTTTAGATAGCTCTTTAGTAAGTGGCTCTAGCATTCTTGAGTCCAAACGACATGGTCTTATAGCAGTAGGCGCTGAATGGAGTGATGAAAGATGTCTTGCTTTGGTCCTGTTCTTTTAATGCGATCTGGTGATATCCAGAATAGCAGTCCAGAAAGGATAATAGGGCAGATCCTGCTGTTGAATCAACTATCTAATCAATGCGTGGTAGCCCAAATGGATCTTTTGGGTAGTGTTTGTTGAGATCTGTGTAGTCGACACACATGCACCACTCGTCCGTATTCTTTTTCTGTACTAGAACTGGGTTTGCTAGCCAATCTGGATGAAGGATTTCTCTGATGAATTCAGCTGCCATTAGTTTTGTAATTTCCTTTTTAATTGCTGCCTTCTTGTCGGGAGAGAATCGTCGTAGTCGTTGTTTCACAGGCTTGGAGCCTTCATTGATATCAATTCTGTGCTCAGCGAACTCTCTTGGGACCCCTAGCATGTCAGCCGGCTTCCAAGTGAAGATATCTTTGTTGTCCCAAAGAAAGTTGGTGAGCGTGAGTTCCTATTTTGCTGATAGGTGTGCACTGATGGTTGCCATTTTTGAGGGATCACCGGTGCCCAGGTCGATTTGCTTGATGTCGGCTTCTTTTGGTGGTGCTAGGATGCTTGGCTTTTTAGCCGGTATCTCTAGTTCTTCTTGGCTTATTTCTACGGCAATAGTGGCTATTTCTTTTCTTCCATCGTTTGCCTGTGCTCTTGCTATAATTTGAATAGCCTGAACATCATAGTCAACTGCGCGCTTTAAATCACTTCGAAGAGAAAGAACACCGTTAGGCCCTGGCATCTTAAGCAACAAGTACGAATAATGCGGTATTGCCATGAATTTTGCTAGTGCCGGGCGCCTGAGGATTGCATGATATGATGAATCGAAGTCCACGACTTCAAACTTGATAAACTTTGTACGGTAGTTCGAGGGAGTTCCAAAGGTAACCGGTAGAGTGATTTGTCCAAGTGGCATTGCTGTCTTGCTGGGTACTATGCCATAAAAAGGTGTGCTTGTTGGTGTGATCACCCCGGCGAGTTGTAGTCCCATCTTCCTTAGAGTTTCTGAAAAAATGATGTTGAGTCCGGCTCCTCTGTCGATTAGTACTTTCGTAATAGTCATACCGGCAATGGTTGGATCTAGAACCAGTGGGTAATGGCCTGCGTTTCCTATGCTGGTCCATTAGTCTTCTCTTGAAAATTGGATTGGATACTCTAACCAATTAAGATATCTTGGTGTAGCAGGTTCTGCTGCCATGATGGTTCATAATGCTAGTTTTTCTTAATGTTTGCTTCTAGAATCTAGAACCCTGGCAAAGATTACTGCCACTGTCCCTCTAGATTTTTGGAATCCTTTGTCTTCAAGGTTGTCTCCTTCTTTTTTCTGATTGTCTTCTTTACTGTTTCCCTTGCTATCTTTTCTAGTGTATCTTTCGTTGAAGGTGTAGCAATTTCCGATGGTGTGCTTTCTATTGGGGTGCAAGGGGCAACGTATGTTCTCAATGTCGTCATATCTTTTGGGCTTGGTAAATTTCTTTGATTTGTCAGCCATTGCTACTGTGTTGTCTGGACCACGCTTTGTCTCCTGATGTCTGCTGTTTCAAGGAATTTGTCTGTCTGGGTTGTCTCTGTTGTTTCTATCCAGGAATCTTTGTCTTCTCCTCAGCAGTAATCATCTTTTCCACTGTTCTTCTGAATTCTTCACTATTTCTTGGGTTTTCTTTACAAAAGTCTTGAAATTGCCACCTAGTCATGATTCCATGAGAGAAGGCTTTGATTACTTCTAGTTGTGTGATGTCATGTACTTGAACTCGTAGTTCACCAAATCATCGATAGTAGTTCCCGAGACTTTCACCTCCTTTCTACTTGAGGTCTTTTAACTCTACGTGGGTGATTGGATGTGTAAAAATTCCCACAAAATTTTCACAGAAAGCTCTTTGCAAGTCTTCCCAATTTCTGATTGATCCTAGATTCAATTTGTTAAACCATTGAAGTGGCATGGTTTCTAGGGCCATGGGAAAGAATAAGGTTTTGATGTCATCGTCTCCTCTAGCCAATTCGATCGATTATGAGTAAATCCTGAGCCATTGCTTTGGTTCAGTCTTGCCATCATACTTGGAGTGGTTGGACGGCTTGAACTTGTGAGGTAGTCATATTGAAGCAAGTCTGTTTGCAAAATAGGGGAATCTATCGTGCATTCTGGCTTCCGTATATTCTAATTCTGCGCCCCCTTCTTGCCAATTGTTGTCTTGGTGAGAGTAGTTCTGCGTGGTTGTCCGAGTAGGTGCTATGCTTCTAGCCTTTCTTGGTTGTTCGACTCGATTGTTTTGACTATGATTTCTTCGGCTTTCTCCATTATGACATCCAGTTGGTCCAAGTCTTTCGAAAGCGGACTTCCTTTGATTTTAATCTTCTTGTTCATGAGATGTTGCCCTTCCGTCGTGCGTTCTAGGGACTGTTGATCAGAGAAAGTCCCAGAGCTATTCTTGTTTTTCATTGGGATATGAAGTCACCCTGAGTTCTTCTAATGCTTCTCGGATCTTGTCGTAGGCTGTATTCACTGCTCGTCCTTCTTCGACCTCTTGCTCTAATTTTCTTCTATTGTACTCAGCTAGATCTGACTCATATTTGATCCAAGTGTCCTTTCGCTGCTTAGCACGGCATTGACATCCTTGTTTCAATTTGTTCTTTCTTTCTCTTGCTTGCCTCTGACCCTCAGTCTCACCATCGTGTCCCTAGATAAATGGTGATATGTTGGATTTGGATTCATCTGAAGACCTCACGTCGGGTACTTCTAGGGGGATCAATGGTGATCGAGGATGGCGAATCATGAATACTTCTCTAGCATGAGTTGTTCTGTCATCATCGTTGATTTCCATACTGCTAGAGCTATTGATAACTTCAGTAGAGGTTTCAAGGTCATAGATCGAATCTCCTTCTTGGTAGGGTAGAGTTGCTATTGTCATATTGTCAACTAGTTGGGTGCCGTCATCTTTAGGAATGGTACCTGGCCAGTGAATGATGTAGTCTTGAGATGTTATAGTTAAAACGAGGCCTTCCTGGGCTCCCTTCAGTGGCATTCTAAGCACTGGATCGAGGAATCCTTCGGGCCATGTCCGATAAGACGTTACCATGTTGTGGAGTCCGAACGGAAGAGGTCCCAACTTCTTTAAAGTATTCTGAGTGTACTCCGAGTAGTATTCTTGATAGGTTGACGTCATGTTCTGGAGCCTTGTTAGAAAAGAACTCGGTTTTCTAAAACAACTCGAAAAAGACTTCGTCTTGGAAGCGGAACTTGAGTTTGAATCAGATGCATGAAGTCGTGGAATCTGAGTTGGATTGGATATTACGAGCTACGTGAATCTTCCGGCAAGCTGATCTGTCGTTGTCGACAAAATGGAAAAGTCCTAATGATGATCTGAATCTTTTAGGAGATGGCCTTGGAGCTTGCCCTCATTGTCCACCTCACAGATCCATGAGACGAAGATGAAAGATGATCCTGTCGAGAAGATCATGCTGTCAAGGTCCATCGAGCTCTCGGATGCAAATTTACCAAAGGCCCCTACCTGGCACGCCAGCTGTCGATGTTTGACCACCGATAGCCTACCACAGGGGTACCCGAGGCAGTATGTTCGGGCTTCAGTGTATGCAGAACTCAATGGTAAACACAAGGGATAGTTGATTTATCCTGGTTTGGACCCTCGATCTTTGATCGAGTAATAGCCCTACGTCCAGTCGGCGTTAGCCTTTGCATTGGATTGATTGTAAAGTATTGTGTTGTACGATTGTTGTCTCAACTCCCGATCCAAGGAACCCCACCCTCCTTTATATAGTCAGGAGGCCAAAGTCCTAGTCGGTTTACAGTGAGAGTTCCTAGTAGGATTACAAAATAATACTACTACTAAGATTACAGGGGAATAATCCTAGTTAGGCTAGTTCTTCTCCCTTCCTTATGGGGTATATCCCATGGGTCCCACATCGATAGGAACCCTTGGTTTCATCAAATTCAACATCATGAACTTCCTCAAGAGTACCACTATCCAAATTCCAAACTCTATATACTTTGCTAGTAGTTGAGTATCCAAGTAGGAATCCTTCATCACATTTCTTGTCAAATTTGCCCAATCTAGTGCCTTTCTTCAAGATATAGCATTTGCAACCAAAGACACAAAAATATGAAATGTTGGGCTTTCTACCATTCAATAGCTCATATGGTGTCTTCTCTTTCAATGGGTGACAATAGAGACGGTTCCTACAATAGCAAGCCATATTGATAGCTTCGGCCCAAAAAGATTGACTCACATTGTACTCACTAAGCATAGAACTTGCCATATCAATGAGTGTTCTATTCTTCCTCTCAACAAGGCCATTTGATTGTGGAGTATACTTGGTCAAGAATTGATGTCTAATTCTAAATTCATCACACATCTCATCAATTCTAGTATTCTTGAACTCACTACCATTGTCACTTCTAACTCTCTTGATGGTTGTTTCAAACTCATTGTGAATGCACTTGACAAATGATTTGAATGTTGCAAACACATCACTTTTGTCCACTAGGAAGAATATCCAAGTGTATCTAGTATAATCATCCACTATCACAAAGCCATATTTATTTCCTCCGATACTAGTGTATTGTGTTGGCCCAAACAAATTCATGTGCAATAACTCAAATGCTTTACTAGTGCTCATCATGCTTTTCTTAGGATGGGTGTTTCCAACTTGTTTGCTGGCTTGACAAGAGCTACAAAGCTTATCCTTCTTAAACACAACATCTTTCAAGCCTCTAACCAAGTCATGCTTAACCAATCTATTTAATAACTTCATTCCAACATGACCAAGCCTTCTATGCCATAACCAACCTATGCTAGACTTAGTGAACAAACATGTCGATAGTTGAGCTTCACTAGCATTGAAATCAACCAAGTATAGATTCTTATATCTAAAGCCTTTGAAGATCAAGTTAGAGAGATCTACACTTATGATTTCTACATCATCTACCCCAAATATGCATTTGAATCCAAGATCACACAATTGAGCCACGGATAGCAAATTGAAGTTCAATCTCTCAACAAGCAACATATTGGAAATGCTCATGTCATTGGATATTGCAATCTTCCAAGCCCTTTGACCTTCCCGTTGCCATTGTCACCAAATGTGATACTATCATAAACATCATTGCCATTGGTATTGATTGAGTTGAACATTCTTGCATCACCGGTCATGTGTTGAGTGCACCCACTATCAAGAACCCAATGCCTTCCTCTAGCTTTGTAATTAACCTTCAAAAGAAGATCAATTCTTTTTAGGTACCCAAACTTGCTTGGGTCCTTAAAGGTTAGTGACCAAGCTCTTTGGCACCCAAATGGCTTTCTTCTTTGAGCCCATCCATGGTGTACCAATGAACTTATCTTTCACACAATTTGTACCCTTAGTAAGCACATAGAAAGAATCAATCTTAATTGAGGATACATTAGCATTTTTGCTCTTGTTCTTGCACCCATGCTCTTTATGACCAACTTGCTCGCAACTAGTGCAAAACCGAACATTGTTCTTCACAAAACTAGTCTTGTGAGGAGCAAATGTGGCCTTGCCTTTCTTGGGGGTATAGCCCAATCCCTCTATGTAGAGAGAAGCTCTTTGGCTACCCAAGCACATAAGCAATCAGTCCTCACCACCATAGACCTTAGCCAAGGTGTGAGTGAGCTCATTGACCTCCTTTTTGAGGGTCTCATTCTCAACCATTAGTGAGGCATCACATGTGAAACTATCACTACTAGATGAGGTGGAAGTAGAAGTGCTACAAGAAGGGTTAGTAGGAGCAACAATGATAGGCTTATAGAATGATTCATCAATTATATCACAAGTTAAGCCTACATCACATGTCTCAACATGCTTCTTCTCATTTTGTTCATTGATCAAAGAGGAATGAGCTTTTTCAAGCTTCTTGTGAACCTTGCCAAGCTTCTCATGGGCTTCCTCTAGCCTCTCATGAGATGCATTGAGCTCATAAAGGCTTGCTTAAGGGTTTTTAGTTCCTTACGCAAGCTTTTACATTCCCTTCTCTTAATGTCAAAGTGTTCTTTAGCATTATCTGGCATATCGAGTAGTTCATCTTTAGTTGGTTCATCATCATCATCATCACTATCACTTTCATTTTCATTTTCATTATCATATTTCTCATCACTTCCATCATCACAAGTTTATACCTTAGTGGCCTTAGCCATGAAGCATGATGGAGTGTCAAAGAGAGAAGGCTTCTCATTAATAGCAATGCTTGCAGGTGCCTTCTTCTTGGTGGTCTTGTCATCTTCACCCTCATCGTCATCACTTGAGGAAGCATCACTATCCCAAGTGACTACATATGAACCACCCTTGTTCTTCTTGAAGGTCATCTTGTCCTTCTGTTTCTTGTCCTTCTTCTTGTTCTCCTTGTTGTCATCACTATTGTCGCTATTGCATGGGCATTGAGCAACAAGATAATCTTTGCTTCCACAATTGAAGCACCTTCTTGATTCTTCCTTGTTCTTAGATGAAGACTTCTTTCTTCTAGCCTGGTAGTCCTTCTTTATCATGAACTTGCCAAATCTATTGACAAAGAGAGCCATCTTCTCATCATCAATCTCATCAAAGCTCAAGCCTTCTTCTTCACTTGATGATTCTTGCTTTGCCTTGCCCTTGGATGATGTGGACTTAAATGCCACACTCTTCTTCTTGTCATCTTTCTTTTCCCACTTTTCTTCCTTCTCATCATCATCTCTATATGTATCATTGGTCATTATATCTCCCAACACTTGGTTTGATGTCAAGGTGTTCAAACCACTCCTCACTAGAATAGTGACCAATGTGCCAAATCTTGAGGGTAGGCATCTCAAGAACTTATAGGAGAAGCCCTTGTCCTCCACCTTCTCTCCAAGTGCTTTGAGATCATTGACAAGCACTTGTAACCTATGGAACATCTCTGGCACACTTTCATCCTCCTTCATTTTGAAACTAGCAAACTTCTCCTTGAGGATATATGCCTTGGCACCCTTCATGGCTTGAGTGCCCTTAAATGATTCCTCCAACTTCTTCTAAGCTTCATGAGCTATCTCAATGTTCTTTATTTTCTCAAATGTTCTGTCATCAATGGCATCATGAATGGCACTAAGAGAAATGTCAATGTTTTGGAGAAGCAATTCTTCGGCGGTGGTGGGATTCTCTGGATCTTCTATCTCAATCTTGGTCTCCACCACTTTCCAAACCTTCCTGTTAATTGACTTGATATATGTTGTCATCTTAGCCTTCCAATAGGGATAGTTTGAGCCATCAAATTAGAGTGGCTTCTTGGTGTTGTTGATTTGAGCTATTTTTACACCGAAGGTTGTTAAGCCTCAAATCACAGTAACCACGGCTCCAATACCACTTGAAAGGTCCTAATGGCTAGAGGGGGGTGTGTGAATAGCCTATTAAAATTTCTACAACAACACTTAGCAAACCTGTTAGATAAATATGAAGCGAAGCAAGTGTTGCGCTAGCCTACTAAAAATGCAAGCCACCTACAACAATTCTAGTTTCTATAGTCTCTATCCACACAATGGCTATGTCACTATACTAAGTTAGTGTGCTCTCAAAGGCTAACTAAAGAGCCACACTAACCAAACCAACAAGCTCTCATGACTAGCTACACTAAAGAGCTTGACAACTAGTTTACGGTAATATAAAGAGAGAGAGCAAGATGGTTATACCGACGAGTCAAGGAATGAACCGATCAATCACAAGAATGAATACCAATGAAGACCAATCACCTCAAAATTAAATAATGACACAATGATTTTTATCGAGGTTCACTTGCTTGCTGGCAAGCTAGTCCTTATTGTGGTGATTCACTCACTTGGAGGTTCACGCGCTTTTAGCTCTCCGCTGGGGAAAGATCAAGAACCCCTCACAATCACCATGATCGGAGCTGAAGACAATCACCAACCTCCACTCGACGATCCTCGCTGCTCCAAGCCATCTAGGTGGCAGCAACCACTAAGAGTAATGAGCGCATCCCGTAGCGAAACACGAACACCAAGTGCCTCTAGATGCAAACACTCAAGCAAAGCACTTGGATTCTCTCCCAATCTCATAAAGATGATGAATCAATGATGGAGATGAGTGGGAGGGCTTTGGCTAAGCTCACAAGGTTGATATATCAATGTAAATGGCCAAGAGAGTGAGCTAGAGCCGGCCACATGCCTTTAAATAGAGCTCCTAATGAAATAGAGCCATTGGGCTCATAGAGCACCCTACTGCGCACTGACCGGACACATAGGTTAGGGCGACCGAACGCACACCACCCAGTGTCCGACCGCACGATGCGCGCCATGTGGCCTCTTGGTTTAACCTCGTCCACATGATCTCAATGGCTAGTCTACTTCGTGCCATGTGCTAAGTTGCAACCAGACACGCTGCTCAAAGTGAATGGACGCTCCATCACTAGAGTCCGGTCGTTTCCAGTAATGTTCTAGAGAGGCAAAATCATGATCGGACGTGTCCGATCATAGGCGACTAGATGTGGACTAGAGTCCAATCCTTACTGGTCTGTTTAGATGCTTTTGTCAGCATACGTCATCACCTGACTGGACGCACCCCCAGCGCGTCCGGTCCAAATCCTTCTCAGCGTCTGGTCAAAGGACCAAGGGCGGCCTTCACTACGCACCACTAACCAGATGTAGGGTTAGAGTCCAGTCACTACCCAAGGCAGAGTTTGGTCAATACGAAATAGCTCCTTTTGATCAAATGTGCTAACCACCAAGTGTATCACCTTGTGCACATGTGTTAGCATATTTTCACAAATGTTTTCAAGTGTGTTAACACTCCACTAGATCCTAAATGCATATGCAATGAGTTAGAGCATCTAGTGGCACTTTGATAACTACATTTCGATGCAAGTTTTACCCCTCTTAATAGTATGGCTATCTATCCTAAATATGATCACACTCTCTAAGTGTCTCGATCATGAAACCAAAAAGCTCCTATCAATTTCACCTTTGCCTTGAACTTTTTGTTTTTCTTTCTTCTTTTCCAAGTCCAAGCATTTGATCATCACCATGCCATCACTGTCATCATGTCATGATCTTCATTTGCTTCATCACTTGGAGTAGTGCTACCTATCTCATAATCACTTTGATAAACTAGGTTAGCACTTAGGGTTTCATTAATTCACCAAAACCAAACTAGAGCTTTCAACATGTCCAACACTTCCTTGATCACCATTACAACTAGGGAAGTTTCTACAAGGTAGGTTGAAATTGAGTTTAAGGAAAAGCCTAGACCCAACTCTACTTGGAGGTGGTATGCCAAGAAAATAGGAGATAACAGGTTTCAAATGAGGTTCCCTAATGCTCAGAACATTGAAGACTTGGCTTTCTTTACTGAGATGAGAATGAGATTAGTGCCTTTAGTTGTCTTTAGGATTGAAAAATGGAACCCAGCCATTGATTATAAAGGAGCCCTAGATGTGGCATGGTTAAGAATCAAGGGGATTCCTTATGAGAAGAGGTCTTACTCCAATGTCTGCATGGTGGCATCTAATGTTGGGCTTCCTTTGGAAGTGGACAGGGAGAATCTAACCAAACATGAGTTTTTTAGGGTGAACATTGGATGTAGGGATTTGACTAAAGTCTCTGCCAAAGTTGATGGTTTACTAGATTGTTGACAGATTGTTGACACTTCTTAACATCACTACTAAGTTTCCCCAGTAATGATGCCAGAAGTGCTCATTGGTATTTATTAACATGACACTTATATCTTAGAAAGAATATATAAATGAAGGAGTCTGTAAGCGCATAGATAATATACCATTATAGCATTTCACCTGGGAGTATTCCATATATCGTTATTTATATTTTTACCTCAGGGATGGACAGGCAAAAGGGAATATATTGATAACTTATACATATGATGGAGAGATAAACCATAACTAATCTTCTACTCACAATAGGGGTAAATCAAGAGATAAATGTAATATTAATGATAAATGATAAATGATAATGAACACTCAGAGTACTCCTTTAGATGACATTAGCATGGTTAAGTAGATAATAGAGAAATAATTCCTAAGTCATTCTCAATTACAAGTCAAAGCATACTATGATTAGTGCAATTATACTTAATAATCATGGCTAAGATCAACTCCATATCTACACATAAGGGATATTACTAAGGAAGATCAAGAACAAAGCCTGACTTTCTGTAACAACCCAAAAATCCATACACCAAAAATACCAACTACAAAATTTTTCTAAAAAACTCCCATGTGTTGATGAGTGTCAGGTATAGAAACCCAACCAAAGAGATGCATTAGGTCTAACCCCAACCCAAGTCAACACATAAGCATGGCATGCCATATGTTAAATCCTGTTTATTTAAATGCTGACAAAAGAAACATAGCATACATTGTTAACTAAAATGGTGATTTGGATTTTCATTTGTTTTATGTAATGCCTAACAACTCCTTTAAAGAAACACACCATAAAGTAATTATTACTCAAACCAAAGAATAAATGTTTAAAAAGAAAACTATTTCCATTTGTGTATAACAAAACTACACCTATTTTTGTTATACAAAATAGCTAAATAAATTCCTAATATATATATATATATAATGATATGGGCATCATATCTAAAAGGTACACCAATTTGGAATTCAAATTTCAAACCAAATTTGAATTCAAAACAAAGAAGAAGAAAAAGAAAACAGAAAAAGGAAAAAGAAGGAAAGAAGGCCCATAGCAGGCTCAGCCTGCTCGGCCCACCAGCGCTCAGCAGCCCAGCAAGCAGCCCCGCCTACGCGCGCAGCAGCAGGCCGGCCCAACTCACGCGGCCAGCCTAGCAAGCAGCCCAGCGCGCGTCGCCCACACCCGCGTGCCTCCCCATTTTCCCTTGCTGCCGCTGCCACTTGGCCCCACATGTCAGCCACACCCCCGCCATAGTGTCGTCTTCTCCCCCCACGCCTCAACCGCCATGCGATCGAAGGCTAACAGCGATGGTAGGGGTGGGCTAGGGGGGTCACACCTGAGGCATGGCCTTGTCCCCTTGGTGCCACACCCACGCAACCACGCGCGGGCCATTGGATGCGATGCCCGCGCCTCCACTGCTCGATCGCCGTCCGCCATGGATGCCAAGGAGCTTGGCTATAAGAGCCCTGGCCCTAGGAGCCCTTGAGCTCTCTCATCACCCCGCCGCCACTTTGTGGCCACCCACAGCGCACCCGAGCCAAGAGAGAATAGGGAGAAGAGGGAGAAGGGAGAAGGGGGTGCCATCGGAGCACCACCGAAGCCGCCGGAGCAGGAGACGACGCCACGATCGGCTACAATAGCGCTGCACTGCCTCCGGAGCTACATGGCCTCGAACCACCACTGCATCGCCTAGCCTCGCCGAGCACTACGTGGTGAGCACTTTGCTGAGACCCCTCCCCAGCCAATCGGTATGAGCTCGCTGCCGTTGAGACCCTACCGATGCCTCCGTGCACGTGGCCAGCCACCACCGGAGGTCGCCAGGGCAGCACGAGAACATCACTGTGCCCGCCATAGCCTCATGATGCTCACAAGCACCACCGAGACACCTCTCTGAGGCCGTAGCAACCTCACCAATGCCGCCATCATGCCCAGAAGACCGCCACCGTAGCCGGCACACCACGAGACCCCACACGCCACGTTAACCCCACCAATGAAGACGCCGAGGCTCAGCGGAGCTTTCTCCCGCATCGATTACGCACCAGCATCACTAGCGAGGCTCACCAGGCGCTCGATGTCGGCGTGTAAGCCACCGTGGGAAAAACAGAGGAGAGGGGGTGAGATGGGTAGCGTAGCCCTGCACTCGGTGCATGTGAGTCGAGCCGTAAGGAAAAGACGGTGGACTCAGTCCACCATAGGCCTGCAAACGGTCCATAGACCGTGAACCTAAGTTCACCGTGGACCACACAGTGCGGGCCGCATGGTAGATAAAGCCCAGTAGGAGCCCATGGCACCGACATGGCAGCGCCACAACATGCCACATGTCCGGGTCAGCCCGGCCTAGACTGGCCCAACCCGAGCCCGCCAGAGCCCGTTTAAGACCCAGTCCAAGTTAACCATTGATTGGTCAATGTTGACAGTTGACCTAGCCCCACATGTTAGTGTCACAAAGACTCGGGACCCACATGTCGGTAAGTGACATCATGCTGATGTCACGCGGTACCCACACGTCAGAAGCCAACACAGCCATGGTGACGTCATGCTGACATCACGATGACATCAGCTGCTGACGTCAGCAACCCTGGCCCACATGTTAGTGACCCTGACCGGTTGACCATTGACACACCTACTGACTTGATGTTGACTTTGACTGGACCCACATGTCAGTGACCCAAGAGCCCCTGGTCCCACCTGTCGAACTGATGACGTTGATGACGTCATGCTGACATCATGATGGCATCAGCAGGACCCCCACTTGTCAGCTCAAAGCTGAGCCAATGATGTCATGCTGACGTCAGCATGCCACGTGGACCAGTCACAGCGTGACACATGTCAGCCCAGGATTAATTCGTCCTTTTTCATTTTCAGAAATGATTTAAACTTCAGAAATTCATAACTAATTCATACGACCTTAGAAAAATACAAAACTAGGACCAAAATTCATCTAAAATCGAGCTTTACACAATGAACCCATATTTGACTGTATTTGGCTCTTTTGAATTTTCATTGCTTCTTTGTGCTATTCTATAGATGTCGCTAACGTGACTATAACATGATCATTGTAGACTCGGAGGAGAACCAGATGGACAAGGATCGTGAGTACCATGAGGAGAACGGAGACAACTACACTAAAGGTGTCACATCCCACCTAACCTCGTAGCACCTATTATGCATGGCTAATATAGAACTATTGTTGCTTTACTTTACTGTTATAATCATACTATGATAGGACTTGCATGGTAGTATGCTTACTTGATGGCCTCTACCTTGACGCAACCTTACCCCTGCATACCCTGCTATTAGGCTAGACACACGCTCACTGCTATATTTCATTACTTGTACTTCTACTACACTTATACTATATTAATGCGTGGTGTTATCTGGACTATGGGGAGAGTGTTGCGTGTGTGACTTGGGTGTGTGGAGGGTGAGGGTTGTGTTGACCAAGTTGGAGTATACGATGAGCCTGGGGCAAGTCTTGCCATGGGGTGCTACCTAGGCACCCCTGGAATGAATACCTATGGTGGGTAAATGGTATATGAGGTGGCCCTGGGTGTGAACCTATGATGGGAGGAGCCGGGGGTGGAGGTGCTATGGTGGCACGGTAATTGGAAACCCTAACGAAGACATTCTGGCTTGGTCATCCCTAAGAACTTACTAGTACTCAGATTCATCGGGAAGCCTTACATACCACTCGCCCTATATGGTGCGGGACGGCCAGACTACTTGGTAGGATATTGCCACTACTGCTAGGTTGATAGCGGACAGTGTAAGAAGGTACGAGGCGTGGAGGATTTCCCCCACACCCTTCTAAGACTTCATGGAGACCTTGTGGACCTGGCTCATGACTCACAGTTTCAGCCACCCTAGACAAGACTTGGGGTGTACCAGGGCTGAATGGTAGAGTGGCATTATCCTAGGCTAGCAAGCGGCCAGAATCAGCCTAGTTGACGACGGTCAGTGAGGAAGGCAGATCTTGTGGTTATGTAAAACCTTTGCAGAGTGTATGGTTGATCAATCGATACATGTGCCGACTTATCGGCTATGGACCTTTCCTAGGTTTCGCTTAAACTAGATAGTGAGATGAGTCCTTCTCTTCTTTCCCCATGAGAGAGTGTCGGTCATAGCTAGGGGCTATGGGCCTTGAGACAGTGCCGAGAGGGAGTTGGCCTATCGACTGAGCGATGGTATGGTGATGGTATGGAGATGGTGGTATATCAATCTTAGGATCAAAACCTAGCTCAGGAAAGGGAATGGGGTGGAAGGTGTGTGGGAATGGTGTTAAAACTTGACCGACTATTATTATATACTTGATAGGCTAAAACATAGGAAAACTCTAGCCTTATAGGTTCCTTTTGATTATATCCAACTTACATCTAATTTCCACAAAGCAATACTCATAGGGTGGGAGTGGCCAGTACAAATTGTACTGATAAATTCTGGCACATAGGTTCTGCTGAGGAGTATAGCTCCGAAGAGTTTGACGGTTGAGGGGTTCATGCCTATGCTCGAGTTTGGTGATCTTATCCTCAAGCTATTCTGAATGAATGCTACTTTTGATTCCACCAATGCGGCGATATAATAATTTATGTAATTCCATACTATTTGTACTCTGAATTTATTGTTGTATGGATGTGATATTTGACTGGAATTTGGGTAATATGATCTACAATGGTCTTATTACACTTCGACTCTATGGATTTCCCTTCACGGAAATCAGGTCGCTTCAGTTGGTATCAGAGCCATACTTGACCATAGGACGAAACCCTCAGAAATGGACAATAGAAAAGGACGTGAACAACCCTTCTTTCGGTTATATACCAACCCTACATTTACGTTTATGCAAGGCTTATCTATTATTGACCTGCTAACACCTGTTTTCTTAAAACATGCAGATGGCAATGAACATTGACTAGCCGCCTCTAGGACCACTACCCCTGGACCACGCCAAGCTTACCTTCGACCTACGTGAGCTTGGGGGTTTTGCACAGACCCTCTACCGAGTTCTCATCACATTAGGTGTCCCCGACAAGCTTGTCAAGGTCACCTGCACCGGGAAGCCAGCTTAGGAAGGAGGAATTGAAGGACCGATTGTCACCTCAGTCGAGTTCCCAGCTAGCACTACCTTACCTTCTGTCCTAGCTTTCACCGAGTTGACTATAGAGGACACAGTCGAGGAGGGACTGCGAGCTATCTCACACAAGGCACTTCATAGAGTGATGAGGGACCACTACAAGCACCTAAAGACGATAGAGTTCCATCTACTTCCCTAGGCCCTTGACCTTAGCCTTACCCCTAGTGAGCAGAGCTTCATAGCCGACAGAGTTATCTTTGTCGAGGAGGACAGATGTCTTCGTGTCTCAGCTATTCACTTACTAGAGCAGGATAGGTATGTGACCCAGCTAGAGCAGAGGAGACGTCAAGACCAGGCCCTTCTATGGGAGTACCAGGAGCGAGACACGTAGGGAGCACAGGAGCGAGCTAGTCTACTTGAGATAGTTGCCAAGCTACAGGATGAGCTCAACCGTCGTGAAGAAGTCCATAGAAATGAGGTCGTAGACTTATAGGACAAAGCCGCCGACCTAGGCAACAGGAACTGCTACCTCGATAGCAAGGTCTTGGAGTTGCAGAGAGAGTTGGACGACAAGAAGGCCAAGTTTAACCATAGAGGAGACAGAGAAAGGTCCAAGGGGATTGATATGCTGAAAATTCAATCTCGGAACAAGACCATGACTCAAGATCTAGAGGAGTTCAGGAAGAAGGTTGTTTGTAACTAGGATCACCTAATCGAGGCACTCAGGCAGACCGAGTACCTACAGGACAAGTGTGAGAGGACATGGCAGGCTTGGCAGAAGTCTAACAGGAAGCGCCTCAGGGAGATGAAGGGTATGTGGGATTAGCTGCCCAAGGAGATTCGTAGTAAGACGAAGCCTAGGATAGAGGAGTTTGAGTTAGCCCTGACTCGCCTCAACCTAGACGCCTGCCCTACCCTACCTGGAGCCAAGCCTACGGAGGAGCTCGCCGAGGCCTTGAAGTACATGTCCTGACTTCACAAGTCTGATGAGGAGATCGAGATCGAGAATAGTCGTATCCTAGCTGCAGTGTACGAGTTAGAGTAGAATGACCCTGCGTGGTCATGAGTCATGTTAGTAGCTTCTGTAAGTTGTACCCCATGATGTACCCCTTATGAGAAGAATTATGAGACATTATGCATAGTACGATTCTCGCACGTCTTCAAGTGTAACTACTGGAGATGATGCTATGTAATAAAACCCATGTAATGAATGTTTTGGATCTTATTGCATCTTATGAATCTTATTGCTTCTTTGTAATGAGTGTTGGATAGTATAAATGTTTTTCTTTAAATCATCAAAATCATGTAATCATATTGAATTATAAGCACTTATGGCACAAACACTAAATTCTCTATGATCCATGTTGCAGATGCCGAACCGCCGATCTAATCACCTAATGAACCATGGACGTGCGCCCACCCCCGAACTAGTCGAACCAAATGGGGGGTGTGGTGGCAACAACCGTGGCCGTGGCCGTGGCCATGGACGTGGAGGGATACCCTTCAACCTAGAGAATACCCCACCACCTGAGGAGAACCTTCCTCCACCACCACCACCAAACCTGGCAGAAGTGATGGCACAACAGACTCAACTTCTTGCAGCTTTGGTTAACGGAGCAAACCATCGCTAGGGAGGTCAGCAGAATGACTTCCAAAGGAAGCTAGAAGGATTCCTAAAGCTAAGGCCACCTACCTATGATGGCACCAACCTTGACCCGCTTGTAGCCAATGACTAGCTCAAGGAGATGGAGAAGAAGCTTGACCTCACTACTTTCACCGACGATGAGTGTGTTGGAGCAGCCGCACACCAGCTCACAGGTGCAGCATGCGCCTGGTGGGACAGTTTTAGTGATTCCCATGAGGACCCTACCAACATCTCATGGGATGAGTTCACCGAAGCATTCACTGAGTATCACATTCCCAAGGGTATCATGAGGCCAAAGCTGAGGAGTTCCGCAACATCAAGATGGGAAAGGATAGGGTGACTGAGTACACTACTCGTTTCACCAATCTTCTTCGCTATGCACCTTCCTATGTTGTGAACTCTAAGAAGGAAAAGCTGTACTATTACCGCAAGGGACTTAACCCGCACATCAAGCTAAAGTTTGGCGGTATTGAGAGTAACACGTTGCGTGCTCTGGTGGATCGCTGCATCCAGATTGAGAAGGACCATGCTGAAGCTGGAGAAGAGTACAGGGAGAGGAAGTGTAAGCCTGAGGAGTCCTTTCGTGGATGTGATCGCAAGAGGTTCCATAGAGATGCACCACCCAGGGAACGCTCTCGCCACAACAAGGATGACAACCCTAGATCGAGTAGGGGTAGTGGAGGCTACACCACCAAATACTCCCGCCCTACTTAGGATCGTTACACCCGGGACCGTTATGCTCAGGACTACAACAATTAGGACCGTTTCAACCGTTCCCGCTCTATGAATGAACGCCCAGCACAGAACCGCTCCGCACCAAGCACTGGAAACTGGAAGGCACCCGCGCTAACCCCTACAGGTGGTACGCCTTTCACCTACTTTGCTTGTGGCCAACCAGGTCACAAAGCCACTGAGTGCCCACAGAACTCAGCTGCTCAGAAGTCTCAGTTCAAGGGATCTACTACCGTGGACATCTCAACCATCTGGACGCCGAGGAAGCACAGGCTGCTCCTGATGTTGTATACAGTATGTTTTTAGTTAATGGCAATACTGCATCAGTTCTATTTGACTCTGGAGCAACTTGTTCTTACATATCATCCAAGTTTGCACGAGAGCATGACCTGCCTGTAACCCCACGTGGAAAGCCTATCATCACCAGCTCACCTTTAGGAGACCTAAAATGCACCCACATCTGTAAGGGAGTGAGTCTTACCATTGAGGGTCTTATCTTTAAAGCCGACCTAACCCTGCTACCTTCCACTAACCTAGATGTCATTTTAGGTATGGATTGGTTAACCATTCACCGAGGTATCATATCATGTTCACCTAGATATGTCCAAGTGAACCACCCATTAGGCCAAGTCATTAGATGTGAACCCAAGTCCAGAAAGTCCACCTCTATCCTATGCGCCCTTAAAACCAGTTCAGAATCACCGAAAGAGGAGAAGACAGGACATGATGTGCCTATGGTCAGAGATTATCCCAATGTATTCCCTGAAGAATTATCGGGTATGCCACCAGACCGTGATGTAGAATTCATCATTGATCTTTTGCCGGGAACAGAACCCATTGCCAAGAGACCCTATCGCATGTCAGTTGATGAACTAGCCAAGCTCAAGAAATAGCTTGATGAGCTCATCTCAAAGGGATATATCAGACCTAGTGCTTCACCCTAGGGATCCCCTGTTCTGTTTGTTAAGAAGAAGGATGGCTCAATGAGAATGTGCATTGATTACCGGAACTTGAACGCAGTCACCATTAAGAACAAGTACCCCCTACCAAGGATAGATGATCTGCTTGATCAGCTTCAAGGTGCCAAGTATTTCTCTAAGATTGATCTCAGATCCGGCTATCATCAGATGAAGATTCGAGAGAGTGATATCCTAAAGATAGCTTTCATGACTAGGTATGGGCAGTTTGAGTTCACTGTGGTGTCCTTTGGACTCACGAATGCTCCCACCTACTTCATGAATATGATGAATAAGGTTTTCATGGATGATCTGGATAAGTTTGTGGTGGTATTCATTGATGACATCCTTATCTATTCATCCACCGCTGAAGAACATGAACATCATCTGAGAATGGTGCTTGAGAAACTAGCCCAACATCAGCTCTATGCAAAGTTCAGCAAATATGAATTTTGGCTACAGGAAGTTACCTTCCTAGGCCATGTACTATTAGCTGAAGGTGTCGTAGTTGACCCAGCCAAGATTGAAGCTATGAAAGAGTGGGATCAACCCCGTAATGTGATAGAAATCAGAAGTTTCTTAGGATTGGCTGGATATTATCGCCGATTCATCGAAAACATCTCCAAGATAGCCCGTCCAATGACCAACCTTTTGAAGAAGACTATAGAGTTTGAATGGATGTCCGCGTGTGAACAAAGCTTCTAGGAACTAAAACAAAAGCTTACTACAACTCCTATGCTAGCATTGCCTGATATCAGCAAAGATTTCGTGGTCTATTGTGATGCATCTCGTCAAGGACTTGGTTGTGTACTGATGCAAGATGGAAGAGTGATAGCATATGTGTCTCAATAGTTGAAAGAACATGAGGACCGTTACCCTACTCATGATCTTGAGTTAGCAGCAGTTGTGCATGCCTTGAAGATCTAGAGACACTACTTGATAGGCAACAAGTGTGATATCTACACTGATCACAAGAGCTTGAAGTACTTTTTCACTCAAGAAGAATTGAATATGAGGCAACGCCGATGGCTAGAGTTGATCAAGGACTATGACCTAGAAATTCACTATCATCTGGGAAAAGCTAATGTAGTCGTAGATGCTCTTAGTCGCAAGAGTTACTATCACACTTTGATCACTGAATCCGTACCACCAGAGCTCAAGGAAGAGATTGATGATTTCCAACTAGAGATACTACCACATGGCTTGTTGAATGAGCTCCGTATATAGTATGATCTCACATATCACATCCATCAAGCTTAGAAAAGTTGTGAAGAGATCAAATATCTCTGTGGTCTGATGAAACTAGGCTACAAGACCAACCACCAGGAAGATGAAAAAGGAATCATCTGGTTCAAGAACAGAATCTGTGTTCCATCTGACCCGGTACTATGAGAGGAAATTCTGTCAGAAGCTCACGATTCCAAGTACTGTATTCACCCTAGAGGTTCAAAGATGTATCAAGACTTAAAGAAACACTTTTGGTGGAAAGGCATAAAGACAGACATTGCGGGACATGTGGCACGATGTGACACCTATAATAGAGTCAAGGCTGAACATCAAAGGCCAGTAGGATTGCTAAAGCCTCTTGACGTTCCTGAGTGGAAATGGGAGAGCATATCCATGGATTTCATAGTTGGATTACCCCGATCATAGAAAGGCAATGATTCCATCTGGGTGATTGTCGATCGTTTGACCAAGATTGCTCACTTTGTACCAGTAAAGACCAAGACCAATGCAGAAAATTAGCAGATCTATATGTTGAGCATATTCTCAGACTGCATGGAGCTCCCTCTAGTATTGTATCTGATCGTGGTCCTCAGTTTGTGTCCTAATTCTAGGAAGCTCTGCACAAGTCCATTGGACTGCTTATCACCCACAGACAGATGGACAGACAGAATGAGTAAATCAGATCTTAGAAGACATGCTTCGCGCTAGTGTACTAAATTATGGCTCTGATTGGGAGAAATGCTTACCCTATGCAGAGTTCTCTTACAACAACAGCTACCAAGCCAGTATCAAGATGTTGCCATTTGAAGCTCTATATAGCAGACCTTGTAAGACACCTTTGATGTGGTCCCAACTGGGAGAAAGATCATTCTTTGACTCCGCTAAGATTTAAGATGCAGAAGAAGGAGTTGCGCAAGTAAAGGAGAATTTGAGAATTGCTCAAAGTCGATACAAGAGCTATGCTGACAAAAGGAGAAGAGAACTTGAGTTCAAGGTGGGAGATTTTGTCTATCTCAAGGTATCCCCACTACGTGGAACTGTCAGATTCCATGTAAAAGGAAAGCTTGCCCCTAGATTTGTTGGCCCATACAAGATTTGCAAGAGGATTAGAAAGCTCACCTACAAACTTGAGCTACTCAAGGAATTGATGGGTGTACATCCCGTATTCCAAGCCTCACAGCTACACTAGTGTTTGAGAGTGCCTGATGAAGTAGTTACAACTGATACGCTTGACATTCAAGATACACTTGAGTATAAAGAACATCCTATCAGAATTCTAGGCAGAGATACCAAAGAGACCCGAAGTAAGACTATTCCTATGTGCAAGATCCAATGGAGCAATCACACGGAGAGAGAGGCAATATGGGAGAAAGAGTCTGACCTCCGGCTACAATATCCTTATCTTTTCGAAGAGTACGTTACGCTTTAATCTCAGGGACGAGATTCTGTTAAGGGGGTAGGACTGTAACAACCCAAAAATCCATACACCAAAAATACCAACTACAAAATTTTTCTTAAAAACTCCCATGTGTTGATGAGTGTCATGTATAGAAACCCAACCAAAGAGATGCATTAGGTCTAACCCCAACCCAAGTCAACACATAAGCATGGCATGCCATATGTTAAATCTTGTTTATTTAAATGATGACAAAAGAAGCATAGCATACATTGTTAACTAAAATGGTGATTTGGATTTTCATTTGTTTTATGTAATGCCTAATAACTCCTTTAAAGAAACACACCATAAAGTAATTATTACTCAAACCAAAGAATAAATGTTTAAAAAAAACTATTTCCATTTGTGTATAACAAAACTACACCTATTTTTGTTATACAAAATAGCTAAATAAATTCCTAATATATATATAAAAAATGATATGGGCATCATATCTAAAAGGTACACCAATTTGGAATTCAAATTTCAAACCAAATTTGAATTCAAAACAAAGAAGAAGAAAAAGAAAACAGAAAAAGGAAAAAGAAGGAAAGAAGGCCCATAGCAGGCTCGGCCTGCTCGGCCCACCAGCACGCAGCAGCAGGCCAACCCAACTCGCGTGGCTAGCCCAGCAAGCAGCCCAGCGCGCGTCGCCCACGCCCATGTGCCTCCCCGCTTTCCCTTACTGCCGCTGCCACTTGGCCCCGCATGTCAGCCGCACCCCCGCCATAGTGTCATCTTCTGCCCCCATGCCACAACCGCCGCGCAACCGGAGGCCGACAGCGATGGCAGGGGTGGGCCAGGGGGGTCATGCCCGGGGCATGGCCTTGTCCCCTTGGCGCCGCGCCCATGCAACCACGCGCGGCCTGTTGGATGAGATTCCCGTGCCTCCACCGCTCGATCACCATCCGCCATGGATGCCAAGGAGCTCGGCTATAAGAGCCCCGGCCCCAGGAGCCCCTAAGCTCTCTCATCACCCCGCCGCCACTTTGTGGCCACCCACAGCGCACCCGAGCCAAGAGAGAACAGGGAGAAGAGGGAGAAGGGAGAAGGGGGCGCCATTGGAGCACCACTGAAGTCACCGGAGCAGGAGACGATGCCACGATCGGCTACAATAGCGCTGCACTGCCTCCGGAGCTACACGGCCTCAAACCGCCACTGCATCACCTAGCCTCGCCGAGCACTATGCGGTGAGCACTTTGCTGAGACCCCTCCCCAGCCAATCGGTACGAGCTCGCCGCCATTGAAACCCTACCGATGCCTCCGTGCACGTGGCCAGCCACCACCGAAGGCCGCTAGGGTAGCACGAGAACATCACTATGCCCGCCATAGCCTCGTGAAACTCACACGCACCACCGAGACGCCTCTTCGAGGCCGTAGCAACCTCACCGACGCCGCCGTCGTGCCCAGAAGACCGCCGCTGTGGCCGGCACACCACGGGAGCCCGCACGCCGCGTTAACCCCACCAACGAAGACGCCGAGGCTCGGCGAAGCTTTCTCCCACATCAATTGCGCACCAACATCACTAGCGAGGCTCACCGGGCGCTTGCCGCCAGCGTGTAAGCTACCGTGGGAAAAAACAGAGGAGAGGGGGTGAGATGGGCAGCGTAGCCCTGCACTCGGTGCACATGAGCCGAGCCGAAAGGAAAAGACGGTGGACTCGGTCCACCGTAGGCCTGCAAAACGGTCCATAGACTGTGAACCTGAGTTCACCGTGGACCACACAGTGCAGGCCGCACGGTAGACGAAGCCCATTAGGAGCCCATGGCAGTGACGTGGCAGCACCACAGCATGCCACGTGTCCGGGTCAGCCCGGCCCAGACCGGCCCAACCTGAGCCCGTTTAAGACCCAGTCCGAGTTGACCGTTGACCGGTCAACGTTGACAGTTGACCGGTCAACGTTGACAGTTGACCTGGCCCCACATGTCAGTGTCACAAAGACTCGGGACCCACATGTCGGTAAGTGACATCATGCTGACGTCACGCGGTACCCACACGTCAGAAGCCAACACAGCCATGGTGACGTCATGCTGACGCCATGATGACATCAGTTGCTGACGTCAGCAGCCCTGGCCCACATGTTAGTGACCCTGACCGGTTGACCGTTGACTCACCCATTGACTTGACGTTGACTTTGACCGGACCCACATGTTAGTGACCCAAGAGCACCTGGTCCCACCTGTCGGACTGATGACGTCATGCTGCTGACGTCATGATGACGTCAGCAGGACCCCACTTGTCAGCTCAGAGCCGAGCCAATGACGTCATGCTGATGTCAGCATGCCACGTGGACCAGTCACAGCATGACACGTGTCAGCCCAGGATTAATTCGGCCTTTTCCATTTTCAGAAATGATTTAAACTTCAGAAATTCATAACTAATTCATATGACCTCGGAAAAATATGAAACTAGGACCAAAATTCATATAAAATCGAGCTTTACGCAATGAACCCATATTTGAGTGTATTTGGATCTTTTGAATTTTCATTACTTCTTTGTGCTATTCTATAGACGTCGCTAACGCGACTATAATACGATCGTTGCAGACTCAGAGGAGAACCAGACGGACGAGGATTGTGAGTACCATGAGGAGAACAGAGACGACTACACTGAAGGTGCCACATCCCACCCAACCTCGTAGCACCTATTATGCATGGCTAATATAGAACTGCTATTGCTTTACTTTATTGTTATAATCATACTATGATAGAACTTGCATGGTAGTATGCTTACTTTATGGCCTCTACCTTGATGCAACCTTACCCCTGCATACCCTGCTATTAGGCTAGACACACGCTCACTGCTATATTTCATTACTTGTACTTCTACTACGCTTATACTACATTAATGTGTGGTGTTATCTAGACTATGGGGAGAGTGCTGCGTGTGTGACTTGGGTGTATGGAGGGTGAGGGTTGTGTCGACCAAGTTGGAGTATACGACGAGCCTGGGGCAAGTCTTGCCATGGGGTGCTACCTGGGCACCCCTGGAATGGATACCTGTGGTGGGTAAATGGTATATGAGGTGGCCCTGGGTGTGAACCTATGATGGGAGGAGCCCGGGGTGGAGGTGCTATGGTGGCACGGTAATTGGAAACCCTAACGAAGACATTCTGGCTTGGTCATCCCTAAGGACTTACTAGTACTCAGATTCACCGGGAAGCCTTACGTACCACTCGCCCTATATGGTGCGGGACGGTCGGACTATTTGGTAGGATATTGCCACTACTGCTAGGTTGATAGCGGACAGTGTGAGGAGGTACGGGGCGCGGAGGATTTCCCCCACACCCTTCCGAGACTTCATGGAGACCTTGTGGACCCGGCTCATGACTCATAGTTTGAGCCACCCCAGACTGGACTTGGGGTGTCCCAGGGCTGAATGGTAGAGTGGCATTATCCTAGGCTAGCAAGCGGCCGAAATCAGCCTAGTTGACGACGGTCAGCGAGGAAGGCAGATCTTGTGGTTATGTAAAACCTCTGTAGAGTGTATGGTTGATCGATCGATACATGTGCCGACTTGTCGGCTATGGACCTTTTCTAGGTTTCGCTTAAACTAGATAGTGAGATGAGTCCTTCTCTTCTTCTCCCGTGAGAGAGTGTCGGTCGTAGCCAGGGGCTACGGGCCTTGAGACAGTGCCGAGAGGGAGTTGGCCTGTTGACTGAGCGATGGTATGGTGATGGTGTGGAGATGGTGGTATATCGATCCCAGGATCGAAACCTGGCTCCGGAAAGGGAATGGGGTGGAAGGTGTGTGGGAATGGTGTTAAAACTTGATCGACTATTATTATATACTTGATAGGCTAAAACATAGGAAAACTCCAGCCTTATAAGTTCCTTTTGATTATATCCAACTTGCATCCAATTTCCACAAAGCAATGCTCATAGGGTGGGAGTGGCCAGTACAAATCGTACTGATAAATTTTGGCACACAGGTTCTGCTGAGGAGTATAGCTCCGAGGAGTTTGACGGTTGAGGGGTTCGTGCCTACGCTTGAGTTTGGCGATCTTATCCTCAAGCTGTTCTAAATGAATGCTACTTTTGATTCCGCCAATGCGACGACGTAATAATTTATGTAATTCCGCACTATTTGTACTCTGAATTTATCGTTGTATGGATGTGATATTTGACTGGAATTTGGGTAATATGATCTACAATGGTCTTATTACAGTTCGACTCTGTGGATTTCCCTTCGCGAAAATCAGGTCGCTTCACTTTCCTCGCAACTACATCCTACTTGACCTATATTCGGGGAGTGGACTACAAAGGACTCAACAAGAGTGTCACACTCGTGATGTACCACATGGCCCAGAATATAGGGTGCATCTGCAGGTAAACAACGTATAAGCACCACGCTTACACAATGTCGACCACTCACCCCTTGTACTTTAGAGCGAGCGCTATACGAACTTATGCTTAAACATAAAAACAATCTAGCTATACTAAGCATATAATCAAAGTAAACGATGAACATGATAACTAGGAACATGAATAATATTAAGAACAAAGTCATCTCAAATATAGCAAACATATGAAATATGAAAGATACAAGAGAGCATACAAGGGGCTATACCAAGCCACGCTCTTGACAAGACCGGGAATCCAAGCGAAGCTTTCCTCCCTCTAGATCTAATTTAATTAGCTATGCCCTAAATATTGTGGAGCTCTGAGGTTCTTCTCTTATGATTAGGGTTTGATCTCTTGAATGTATGAGAGTTCTCCTGAGGGGTGGTAGGGGCTGGTATATATAGGGGGAACCATCAATCCTGAGCCCTCAGATCAAACCGACTTGAAGCAACGGCGTAGATGCATTCCTTAAGGTGGTGGAGAACCGGCGTTGTGAGGAGGGGCTGCCATGTGGGACCAGTGGGCTGGCCGGCCTGCGGGTCGGCGCCACCTGTCATCTTCTTGCAGTCTTCCGTGGTGGGTTGCCTTCTAATGTCTTCTGGAGTTGTTTTCGTCACGGATAAGCGCGATTAATTCTGATGTTTGGGTCCACCTTGATGGTTTTCTGGATAAACCTTGTAAAAACATAGATTCACCAAAACTTATGGAATTTACTAGTTTAAACCCCTAAACCTATGTTGGTGATCATATTCATGCATTTGTACAAGTTATATCGACGGGCTTATGATAGGCGTTAACTACCGTCAACACAGATGTGGAATGATCTGTTAAAATCGGACATATCGATTTGAGGGGGGAGATCTATGGTAATTAGAAATGGCAAATCCACCAGCGTTTGGCATGATAGATGGCGTGGACAAGTTTCACTGGCTGAAAAGTATCCTCAATTTTATGTTATTAATCAGGAGCAGGAGGCTTTAGTGAAAAATATGAAGCATGACTCTCCTTTAGAAGATGGTTGCATGAGAACCTACAGAATCAACTCAGAAGGCTTCAGGATATCGTGCATAGGCATAATACCACTCTTGAGAAAGACGGGGCAAGTTGGGATTGAGAGAAGTGAGGTCATCTGTGAAGTCTACCTATAAACATCTATGTAGGAATGATTTCGGGAGCAATTACAAGAAAATTTGGAAGGCTAAAATTCTTTTAAAGGTTAAGATTTTCATGTGGTTGCTGGTCGATAACCTTTGCGGATGCAATTGGAGAGGCAATGAGTCATGTGCCTTTTGCACAGAAAAGGAAAGTGAGGCACATCTTCTTTGAGTGCGTGACAATGAAATACATATGGAGCCTTATAGCATTTGTTTTTGGGGCTAATTGCAGGCCTAGTAACTTTGATCAATATTGGGTTTGGATTGGGAACAGTTTGCCACAAGGTCAAAGGGTTTAGGCAATGGGGCTGACAGCTATATGCTGGGCGATTTGGAGAACTATAAACTCTATTTGCTTTGACCATAAGAGAGTGAAATATCCTACTGAGATTGTATGCATGATTTGTTCGTTCATTGTGTACTGGGTGGTGGGTCTCTTCAAGGAGGAAGTGGAAACGCAGATCATCCAAGGGGTGGACACGGTGAAGGCGGCTGCACTGTTCTTTCACAGGAAGGATGTCAAGAAGCAGGCTCATGAAGACTGTCAGTTGGTGCCTTACGTTGGTTAGCTGTGAGAGCCTTGGAGTGGTTTTCGGCCTGCGGGGTGTGTAGGCTGCTGCCTTGTAGTGTATACCCAGAAGTGTCCGGCGAGCGTTTTTGTCTATCGTTTCGTTGCTCTTTGCGTTTCTAGATGTGGGAGGCTTCATCTTTGAGTTAGATCCCCGTGCGATCTCTCTCATTGACGCGTTTGCTTTTAGTAGTTCATTTATTTTTATTTCTGGTACATGTGCAACTTTGTGGCCATTTTGGAAAAAAATATTTTATGTTCTGGACAATAAATAGTTTGTGGTTGAGTGGTACGTAGGTGAGCTTCTAATTTGAAGGGTTTAAGTTTGACTCTTAATTTGAGCTTTTTTACTTTCCTAATTTTGTATCCCCTACTAAACTTAGGGTGGTCTGATTCTTACTGTAATTTATTTTTATTGATTTCCCTTATTCCCTACAAATTAACTAACTGCGCAACAGAATAGAAGACCTGTATAACTGTTTTTTCAGTCCTAGAATACGAGAGGTCGCTTTTGGCGTCTTAGCTCTTGTTCATTGCTCCTAGGCTCCCACGTGCATACAACCAACCTGTTACCCTTTGACATAATATTTATCTCTTCATGCATAGTTTCATGAGCTTGTGTGGCTGAGAAACATTAGCCTGGACTTATTATATTATTTAGTACTTATAATTTAATTGTGAAGTAAATTTTATGATTATTTACTAAATTGCTAAATGGATTTTACTAAACTACATATAATTTCTTTTTCCGTGGCATATACTTTGACAAAATCTTAAGTCCGCCACTGGAAATTAGTCTAATATAACATATGTTTAAAAATAGATTTGGCTCAACTTCTAAATTTTGACGTTCTAAGAATCTTCATCAAATATCTTGCATTATATCTTCTATAAATTGTATATTAGAAGAATATCTTTAAAAATCAATTTAAAAATATACTATATAACTTAAATATCAATATACTTCTATATATTTTGTCAAAGTTATATATGTCTCGAAAAGTGAGAACAACGGTCGAAAAGAGACACGGAGGGAGTAAATTGTATCCGGAAGGAACCATATATCACGTGATACCAACATTAACTAGTTCTTCCAAGGAAAAAATATACCAACATACAGTAAACTACAGAGGTGTGCATCAGAACCATTGTCGCCTTTCTTGTCTTGTCCACGGATTCTGTACACTCCAGCTGGCAAATCATCTCATTTGTTAATTAACGATATACGAGTATATCTATATAAAATGAACATAGTCAAGTTATAAGGCAGATCTCAAATCACGCCATATATATTATATAAAATAAAGGGAAAAAATGATCTTTTTGAGAGGAATAAAGAAAAACATTGAATGGTAACTCAAATTTTGTCTGGGCCGAATGCTGCTGAGCCCAAAACTTTGCTAGCCACTTTTACGCCGCGTTCCCTTGTACGACCCGAGTCCACGCCGCAGAAAACGCAGGCTCCCACCAGAGGCCACCACGAGATCCCCGCCGTGACGGAGAATGGAGGCCGCCGCCGCCGTCCTCCCCGCGCTGGTGCCCTCCGGGAGCGCGGTGGTGCCTCGTCGCTCATCACTCGCGACCGTTGTTCCTCTGGTCTGCTGCGGGTTGCTCCACATGGATCGCTCACTGAGTACTTGTGTGCTCGCTCTTTGCTGCGCAGGTGGTGGTACTCCTTGCCTACCTCGGGTATCTCGCCGCCGCCGGAGCCATCCTCCCGGGGAAGCTCGTCGACGGAGCCATACTCCCCGACTCCTCCCGCCTCCACTACCGCTGCAACGGTACCTCCTGCCGCCGCTGATCCCAGAATCCTCTGGGCAGCCAGCTGAGTTGTTCGATCTCCTTCCCCACAGCCGCTTGATTCGCGTGTGGTCTGCAGGTTTGCTCTCGCTCCTGCTGCTGCTGGGGCTCTCGGCGTTCGGTGTCTACATGGGGTGGATGTCTCCCACGGTGAGCTCCTGCCTCTCCGTGTTCAGTCCTCGTGCCTTGAGTACTGGGTGTGTTCTTCTGTTCAACTGCTGTACTAATTATACTCCAGTTCAACAAGGACCGAACCACAATCATTTTCAGATGGGCCAGCATAGTGGAATTTTTTATTGTGGTTTATTGTCATTGTGAATCGACTTAGGTATGACGAGTTGAACAACATATTGTTTGTCAATGCTTGCAGGTTGTAGCTGACAGGGGACTCGAACTTCTGTCAGTGACCTTCATTTTTAGTGTCATTGTAAGTGCCGCCTTGGACCTTTCCGGGTCACCTGCACCTGCTTATGAATATTCTAACTACTTGATGTACATTTGGTGTGCCACCATGCTATTGCGGAAAATGAAAGGGGCGCGCTGCATGTGTCTGACTGATAAACCTGGTCTTAACTCCGCGTCAAGGAGTCCTTTAATGTCTGTTCAGGAGTGTTACATCCTAAAGTACTCCAAAATTTTATCAATTGGACCTTAGTCATGGGTGTGCCTCATGCATGCAAACTGTTGCCTGTCAATACAATTTGTTATGACAAAAAGTTTCCTCGAATTAATGGTCCATCCTTATTTTGGAAAGAAATTCACAAGAAAATTGACAAACCTGAACGAAATGTTTCCACTAGTTTGGTCATGATCAAAATGCCTGCAAATGTCTGGTCATATTTTCAGCATGCAATATTCAGTTACATTCTGCCACAAAGTATAGTCTATATTGAAAGCTATTTGATTGGCTGTTCATGTCTCACTCTTTGATTTCAGGTCTCTTTCGCACTCTACTTTGCCGGCATCAAGTCCCGCCACAAAAGTTCTTCTTTGAGACCACATGTTAGTGGGAGCTTCATACAAGATTGGTACTTCTAGGAAACTCTATATTGTGTCTGATATATAAAACTATGACTGGCTTATTTTCAACACATAAGTTTTCTTGTCTATAAATTCTTGTTATTACTGAAAGACCAAGCAAACAGAATATTTCATTTCTTATGTCTGATTCAAATGTAGGAACTGGTTGTGTATTTTATTGCAATTCCCCTTTTAGTTAACAACGACACTTTTGTGCTGATGACTTTGTTCAATAGGTGGTTGGGAGTGCAGCTTAATCCTCATTTTATGGGAGTTGACCTCAAGTATGTCAGCAATTTCTTTCCTGTGTTTGCCTAGCATATGGGGTGTTGCTGATCGAAATTTTGAAATAGGACAGGGTTTCCAAGAGAGATTTGGTAACGGTTGATTGGTGTAAGACCATGATTCAATTACGATCTGTTTGGCCCTTTGACAAATCCATAGTCCATAATGCAGTCAACCCATACTGATACTTTGCTCGTAATTATTCCGTACATGTAGTCTATGGTGATTGGATAATACCTAGCCTACTGATGACTGGAAATGAGGAAGATCTGCTGTCCTATGAATAATTGTATTCTAGCTTGAGGGGATCTGCTGGAAGTCAAGTTTATCTGCACACCATGGCAGCTATTTTATTTGGTGTATTAAGATACAGAGTGTCAGAGTCCATAACATTTGGCATTATTTTGATTTTCCACCTTTAGAAATGCAAATGATCTTAGACATGCTTCATGAGTGCTCTTTTATTGTCCCCTTAGGTCACTCAATTGTTAATGTGCACTGAAATTAACATGGATGCAATTAAGTATTACCCATGAACTATATGCATCCAGCCCCACTCCAACCAAGTGACCATTATTGCCTTGCTGGTACTGTGTGTTGTATTATTTATTCGCCACGTGGCCACGCCGCAAATAACCTGACGTGAATAAAATGTCTGTGACAGCTATGTTTCAATCATTGCAGATTCTTTTTTGTGAGGGCAGGAATGATGGCATGGTTATTTATTAACCTCTCTTTGTTTGCAAAGAGCTACTTAGCTGGTTCAGCTAATCTTTCGGTCATTCTCTACCAATTTTTTTGTGCGGTATTGAACATGACCTTCTTCTTAATTGATCATCTTCCAGCCCATTAATTGTTAAATTAATTATACTTGTTCATGCAGTGGTATATTATAGATTACTTCATCCATGAAGAATTCATGACCTCAACGTAAGTATACCATGTGCTCTCAGTGGCAAATTACTTACTATCCTTGAACAAAATATGTTGAGATCTCCTGTGGGAAGATCAAAAGATGATGAACATACTATTCTCCTGAACAAAATATTGTTGAGACCTCTTCCAGGTGGGACATTATTGCTGAAAGACTGGGTTTCATGCTGGTGTTTGGGGATCTAGTTTTCATCCCTTTCACCTTCACTATTCAGGTATTACTTCATTCCTGCAAATGTTGACCCATTGTGCTAGCTATTAAGTACCTTACTTTTGAAAAAAAAAATACCTTAGGCAGACTATCCTACCCTAACATTGATCTGATTTTTGCGTTTTCTAATTGTCAGATTTGTGGCATGCCAGATCATTGCTTCTCTTACACTAAAACAGTAGGTTGAGAATTAAACTAATCAACAAGTATGATTTGTTTGTCAGGGCTGGTGGCTTTTGAGGAACAAAGTAGAGCTGTCCCTTTTGGCTGGTCTAGCTAACTTATGCATCTTCCTTATTGGGTACTCTTGGTTTTTCTCCAGAACCTCAAAGCTATAGCAATTTGATATATACCTGTTTCTTGCATTCTAACCTTGTTGGCCACACGTTGTGTTATGTGGCACTCAGCTACCTAGTGTTCCGAGGAGCTAACAAGCAAAAACATGTGTTCAAGAAGGACCTCAAAGCTCCTATATGGGGAAAACCTCCCAAAGTTGTTGGGGGAAAGCTACTCGCATCCGGTTACTGGTAAGGACACATGTGTCACATGACTCATGCATGCCAATGACCGACCCTCTGTTTATCACATAATCATTATAGATTGTATGATGCTTGCTATTGACCCTCCTAGCATTGATGAATGGTAGCCTAATTCATAGAGTAGAAAAGAACTTAGAGCCATGCATCAAAGGTTTTTTTTAGATGATGACATTTCAAAGGAATAGCTAATCCTGATGAGCTGAAAATGAATAACCAAATGCTGGTCCGAAGTCTATGGAATAATTACGGGATTTTTTAGTAGCTGTAAAATACCGCACCTAAGTAGTGTTTACAGCAGATTCAAAGCTATAGCAGTTTGTGATTTGTGATTGTGGTGTATTGGTTGTTGCTTATTCGATCTTACTTTTTTTTTCTTGAAAAATGTTTGGTAGCTCCTCAGGCTTTAAATACTCCCCTGTCCCTTAAAGAAAGATGAAGCTTGTTGATTTGTGTTGTGAACGTAAAACTACAAAGGTTTTCATCCTCCCATTACAGGGGCATCGCACGACACTGCAATTATCTAGGAGATCTACTGCTAGCGCTTTCGTTCAGCTTGCCCTGTGGAGTGAGGTGAGTGATCATTTTCTGTGGCAGTTCCCTTTTGCAGTGGATGCCTGTCTGAACAATCTTGGTCCGTCGTTTGCAGTTCCGTGATCCCATACTTCTACCCCACGTACCTGCTCATTCTACTGATCTGGAGGGAAAGGCGCGACGAGGCGAGGTGCTCGCAGAAGTACAGGGAGATCTGGGCAGAGTACTGCAAGCTCGTGCCCTGGAGGATCCTGCCTTATGTGTACTGAAGAGAACCGGTAGAAGCAAGGGCAGCAGATGGTTCTAGGCTAGTAAACCTTATTTAATTTGGGCCATGTTTAGTTCCCCAGGTTCCAGAATTTGGCACTATACAAAAAGAAGATTCTTCATCACATCAAACTTACGGTACATACATGGAGTACTAAATGTTGATGAAATCAAAAACTAATTACACAGTTTGGTTGTACTTTACGAGACGAACGTTTTGAGTCTAATTAGTCAACGATGGGACAATTATTACCAAATAAAAACAAAATACTACAGTGTCGCTACAGTACCTGAGATTCCGGCGGCGCCGAATCCGGGGCCGAACTAAACGCGGCGTTGCCCTTTGCCAGGGTTGGTGAACGTTGATGTAGTACTTGGTAAACTGTGTGCGTGCAGGGTTTTGTTGTCGATCCGTATATGTTTGGAATCAGTGAATCAGTTGCCCTGATGAGGTGGCACGTTATTTCCTTTGTGAAATATGCAAGGCCGGTGAGGAAGCCCTCAAAGTGTTCGCGCCGCCCCATTCGGTGTCCGAATCGCCGCGATCTTCCAAGGCGCTAGCGATGTTTTGCCACTGTTTCGACGAAAAGGGGAAAGAGCGTTGGAGCATCGGATGCGTGTGCGTGTGCGCAGCGCAGGGCTCCCGACCGACTCCCGTGCGCCCAGATGATGAGCACCAACGACACGTCAACAGCTGCCTACCGGCGACTAATGCTTGGCTATTTCCGATTAACTATAAGGCTAGCCTTAATGAATTTCATGTCCCAATTTCCTACGTCTTCGAGAGACAAGTTTCATCTTATAATAAAACTTTTATCATCGTTCTCTTTATCTACTATTGAAACTTTTATTGTGATTGGCCTAAAGCTACAACTAACTTATGCATAGAACCAAGAAAAAACAATGAGCGGACTATAGGTGAGTTCGCTAGTCCATCTGTTCCAAATTATATGATGTTTTGGTTTTTCTATATACACTATTTTTGTTATATATCTAGACATAGTATATATCTGAATACATAATAAAAACTATATATCTAGAAAATCAAAACATCTAATTTAGAATGGAGGGATTACCATATATGAATTGATTTTTTTAGATACATAGTTTTTGTTGTGTATATAGACATAACATATATTTAAGTGCATAGTAAAAACTCCGTATATAGAAAATCAAAATGTGATTCTATAAATATATACCAATAGCAGAGGGCTATATTATTATTAATTAGCCTTGCTCCATCTAGCAGAGGGTTGTATTATATTATTATTACTCTCTAATGACTCCGAGAGCGGAAGCGGAGCATTGGGTGCAGATAAGGATGAAAACGGTCGGAAATAGTATTACAGTATAGAAAACGGAAGCGGTCGGTTCGGGATATTTCTACATTTTAGCAATTAATAAAGAGTATAAAAAATGGTTGTGAAATCAATTAAAAATGACAAACTTTTATGTTTGGTGAAATTCGAAAACGGTATCATAATATAGAAAACGAAAACGGTCGGTTCAGAATATTTTTCATCCGTCGTCATCCTCGACGAGGGCTGCGCCAGCCCGGGATGAGATGGTCAGATGGAGTGCTTGACCACCCCACCGCCCTCCTCAGTCCTCACCCAACACCAATGCGTGCTAGGCCGGCTTCAGGTTTCCACGGCGACGTCGTGTTGCTTTGCGATCTGCTTGGGTCCGTTTGCTTTGCCCCCACCAACCACCCGTTAATCCATCGGTCCGTCGCGTCGCCCCGCAGGCAGAGAAAGAGAACTAGACAAGGCAAGGGTCAGCCACGCACGGCCACACACGGCAGCTTCCCAGTCCCTATTTGGTTGAGCTGTGGCTATGAAAAAAAGCTGCTGTGGACGAGCTGTAGAAAAGCTGCTGTGGGCTGTGAGCTGTAGAAAAGCTAAAAGCTGTTTGGTTAAACAAGTATAAAATATACCTTTTATCTTTATCTCTCTTGAAACAACTATGAAAGAGCTTTTTATTCCATCAATTTCGAAAAGCAGAAAGCCAAAAGCCAAAAGCAGGGTCAACCCAGCTTTCAAAAATAAACTACGGAAAAACAGCTGCTTCTAAAAAAGCACCCTTCAAAAATAGTCCCTTTAATTGAGCTTTTGACTTTTAGGACCAAAAGAACCCAACCAAAGGCCTAAACCATCCCCCGCGCCGCGCAATTGCTCGGCTCAGCTCGGCTTCTCTCCCCGCCTGCCCGATCCACCCCACCCCTCCCACCTACCACTACCACTACCACACCACACCAGACCAGAGGCAGCGGGAGAGAAAAAAAAGGCAGCCACCCCACCCCCGCCCGGGAACACGCACGGGGGAACCAAACCGCCCGCGGCCAATCCAATCCACGCGCCCGCCCGCCTCCATGGAGGCCGCCGCCGTGCTCGACGCCTTCTCCGCCGCGCCGCGCCACCAGCTCCGCCCGGCAGCCTGGTGGAGATCCACGCGCCTCGCGTCCCAGGCGTGCCACGCCACCGCCCCATTCGCCCGCGCCGACTGGCAGACCGCCTGCGCCATCCTCGCCAGCAACAGCACGGGCGGCGGCGGCCACGACGCCAGCAGCAGCAGCAGCAACAGGCAGCCAGCGCCGCGGGTGAACGGCCAGAAGCCCCTGCCCGCGCCCGCGCCAGCCCTGGAGGCGACGCCGACGCCGACGCCGACGCCCGCCGAGCTGGATCTGGTGCCCGTGTCCAACCTCCCCCGCCCGCTCAGCATCAGCGACCTGTCCCCGGCGCCCATGCACGGGTCGCAGCTCCGCGTGGCGTACCAGGGCGTCCCGGGCGCCTACAGCGAGGCCGCCGCCGCCAAGGCCTACCCGGGCTGCGACGCCATCCCCTGCGACCAGTTCGAGGTGGCCTTCCAGGCCGTGGAGCTCTGGATCGCCGACCGCGCCGTGCTCCCCGTCGAGAACTCCCTCGGCGGCAGCATCCACCGCAACTACGACCTCCTCCTCCGCCACCGCCTCCACATCGTCGGGGAGGTCCAGCTCCCCGTCCACCACTGCCTCCTCGCGCTCCCCGGGGTGCGCAGGGAGCTGCTCACCCGGGTCATCTCCCACCCGCAGGCGCTGGCGCAGTGCGAGCTCACGATCAACGCCATGGGCCTCAACGTCGCCCGCGAGGCCTTCGACGACACCGCCGGCGCCGCCGAGCACGTCGCCGCGGGGGGGCTCCGGGACACCGCCGCCATCGCGTCCGCGCGCGCCGCAGAGCTCTACGGCCTCCAGGTCCTCGCCGACGGCATCCAGGACGACGCCGGCAACGTCACCCGATTCGTCATGCTGGCGAGGGAGCCCATCATCCCGCGCACCGACAGGCCCTTCAAGACCAGCATCGTCTTCGCGCACGACACCGACGGCACCTCCGTCCTCTTCAAGGTGCTCTCCGCCTTCGCCTTCCGCGACATCTCCCTCACCAAGATCGAGAGCCGACCGCACCATCACCGCCCCATCCGCCTCGTCGACGACGCCAACGTCGGCACCGCCAAGCACTTCGAGTACATGTTCTACATCGACTTCCAGGCCTCCATGGCCGACGTCCGCGCGCAGAACGCGCTCGCCGAGATCCAGGAGTTCACCTCCTTCCTCAGGGTGCTCGGGAGCTACCCCATGGACATGACGCCGTGGGACGCCGCGCTCTCCTCTCCCTCTCGCGCCGACGATAGCAGCCGGCAATACTAGTGAATTGGCCAATTGGGTCAGCCAGCCAAACCAAAGGCGTAGCGCCACGGATCGATCGACCAATTCATTGGACGGACAAGAAATGCATGTTGCTTTTTAATCAGTCATCACAGACAGGAATGCGCAAGAAACGTTGCTTGGTTCTTTTTATTCCCTTTTGCTTCATCATTATATTCTCCTGCATCTGCATGCTCCTAGTCCTAGCTTTTCCCTTGCTTCGAAATTCGTAGAAACGGTGAAGGGGCTCCTGTTGTATGCTTGCTGGGGATGTATGTAAGTACAGTGTATTCTTTCTTCTTTACAAACCTACGTACTCTACCTTAGTTGCAAAAAAACAAACCAAATCAAGTGAACCCATCGAAACTATCTCTTCTTTTTGCAACAAACAAGCAAGAGGCTTTTTACACGTATGTCATTAAGAAAGTTTGTAATTACACATAAGTTATTAAAAAAATTAACCATACATGAGTACCATCGTTCTGAACTTCTTTGCTCTCCAAGCTATTCCATCAGTGCTTTGTTCGTTTTCACCGTTTGGGAGTCCTAACAGTGGGTCCGGTCAGTCAAAACGCCCATAATACCCTCTCATCCCTATCTTTTCTCTCTCAAACTCTCTCTCTCAAACTCTCAGCCTCACTGATGAGGACATCACTTTTTCATCACATACAAGCCAAGGAGAAGAGGAGGTCCAGCATGGACGTCAAATTCATCTTTTTCATGGTGGAGGCCCAGTCCAACTGAAGTTTGAGTCCATCTTGGGTTCCAGGACCAGTTTACCTTAAACTGGTCACCTAGGACGCATCCGGACTTCGTTTTCGACGATCCACATATGGTTGGAAAGCTAATTTGATAAGGAAGCCAATCTAAGTGGTCTCACGTCAAAAAACCTTCGGAATCAACGGGAATCGTCAAAATAAGTCAGCGTCCGAGAATCTGCCAAGGTGTTGCGACACCATTTTTTGGTCCGTTGGATCGTGTATCGTGTTTGGACTCATTAGGGGCAGCGTCCAGGGGGGTGACGTCCAAGACTATAAATAACAGTCGTCGCTCTTCATAGGGTTTGGGGTTTTGTTTAGTTCTTGATTTCTTCGTGAAACAGATATCGTTTTGCTGTAATTGTGCCGCCAAGACTGCTTGCTGTGAACCAGGGCCCTAGTTCTTGATCTTGTTCGCCTGTGGTGATTAGTCCTTTCGAATAAAGACTTGAACTCCTTCTCGTTATCATAAGCCTCATATTTATTTGCAATTTCAGATTGCGTTCATCCCGTTCTTGCTTGTGTTCTCGATTCGCTTGCAGAAAAGCCTTCTTGGCGAGGTCAATCGCGTTCGCGTGTTGATAGCCAACGGAGCAGTGGTGTAACGATTGCGGGGGTCCAAATTAGTCTTTGTTCGAAGCCTAGATCGTGAACGTCGAGTCTCCACCAATTAACGCTATCATACATTTCGGAAGATCGGGTCTAGTCTACATCAAGTGATATCAGAGATCTTGTTGCCCGTTAAGTATAACTTTGTTTTTTCTTTTAGATTGTTATTGTTTTTACATTACCTATAGTCCAGAAAAAAGCCAAAAAAATTATACACCGCCACATATTCCCTGTCCTATAGCCTCGTTGTGCCGTGCAATTTCGTCTCTATGTCGCGTGGTTGAGTTTGTGCCCTAGGTCAAGCTCTGATTGCTGGTTTTAGATCGTTTTTAGTTCAGTTTATGTTTTTTTCTTTGTTTTTCATCATAATCCGTGAACACCTTCAAGTCTTGCTGTGTTTCCTTTATATCCATCAAACCCTAGTCCACGTCAACTAATTTGTTATACTTGTCTTTACTGTTTCCATCAAATCCTTGCTGTCGTGACTAATTTTGCGCGCATTATTCCTGTTTTGTCCATTAATTCGGAGTCAGTTCGTAAAACTAATCTAGTTTTCGCATACAAACTCGGATTTCGACGTTCCATATATCAAAATCGATCAGAAAAAAATTCGGATCCGTGTTGGAGTCGAAAATTTTTATTTTGGTCAAAAACTGATCACAAGATCCTCTTTTCGTGGTCATAAGCTTTTTGTTGATTTTCAGCACGTCTTCTGAAAATTCCACAGGCCACGCCTTTCACTTGTTTAAGCTCATATTTTCTGTGGTTACTTCTTTTGTGCTCCTAAGTGAAGAAAAAATATCAAAAAAAAGAAAAAGTCAAAGAATCCCAAAAAAACAACAACAGCCCAAAAATAGAGAAAAAAGAGAGGGACAAAAGTGGAATAATATCTAGAGGAGCACATAGAGAGCGTCGTTTGAGCTGTGTTTGCGTGTGCTGATTTCTGCCTTGTTCCTAATCTTATTCCTGCTGTTCATATCACCTCATACATCTGGTACTTGAAACGTGAGTAGGCCAGCAACTAAGACAAGTACTTGGAATACTTATTCAGCTTTGCTATTCAATTGCGAATTTTGCTATTCCTTACTACTATATTGTGCCTGTCCAAGCTCCACTTTCTTCTAACCAAGTATAGGTTCGCCTTACAACTGTTACACTCAAGCTACAACGGTATCACAGTCAACGACCGATTGCACCGCCTGTTGCTTTGATAAGAACACTTATAAGACCGTGGTAAGACGCTTGAAAGTTAAGTGCCTTTTTTCCTTGTCCACAACCTAAGTAGTTGGTAGGGATAATACTATTTGTGTTGTCTTCTTTCTACTAACCATGTTAGGAAAAACAGAAGGCAGCGACAAAGGAAACAGGGACACACCTACAGATTTCAATGACTGTGTTTCTAAGAATGAGCTTCGTGCCGTTCTTGATGACATGTTCAATGAGATCCTTCAACAAATCACCAACTTGGCCAAGAGGATTGAAGATGTTGAACAACGACATCCTGAACCACGTCATGAAGAAGATGATGATGATCTCTCTAAGGAGGAGGATGGCGATGCGAAGGCTAAAGCCGAAGCTCAACGACGTGCTGAGGATGCACATAACCATAATCGGTTGAACTTTAATCGACGTGATATGAGAGGTAATAACCAAGGTAATAATGATCCTTTCTCTAAAACCAAGTTTAAGAAACCTCCTTTTTCTGGTTCTGCTGATCCTGAAGCATATTTAGATTGGGAGATGGTTGTAGATAAAAAATTTAGCTCCCATCAAGTCCCTGAAGAATATAGAGTTAGACTTGGTACTAGTGAGTTTACTAGTTTTGCTCTTTTCTGGTGGAATGATATTTGCAACAATGTTAATGCTAATGCTAATGCTCAAATACCTCAAATATGGACTGTACTTAAACGACGAATGAAATCGATATTTGTTCCTCCATACTATCAGCGTGATCTGTGATTAAAACTGCAACGTTTAAATCAAGATAGTAAGACTGTTGAGGAATATTATCAGAAGCTTTTAATTGGTCTTGCACGTAGTAACATACAAGAGGATGAAATGGATAAGTGTTCTAGATTTTTTAGAGGTTTGCGTCATGAAATACAGGATGTTCTTGACTATAAAGAATGGACTAGATTTTCCCAGTTATATCATTATGCTCTTAAAGCTGAAAGAGAAGTACAGGGACGACAAGCGTTCCATGAATTCGTCCACTCCTTCACGTCCAACCGAGGTGAGTAAATTTTCTGATGTGTAGACACCATCAGCGCCTGTAAAGAAAAGTTCTTCTATCACACCTTCTTTCAGTGGATTTGCTACACCTTTCTCTAGCAGCTCTTCTAAAATTGTTTGCCACTGCTACAAGGGCATGGGACATATTGCTAAAGAATACCCTAGCAAATGCGCATATATTGCTACTGATGATGGTGGGTATGCTAGTGCTAGTGATGAAGCGAATGAATTTGCACTTGCAACTGATCTTTATGCAGATAAATTTGTGGATAGTGCTGAAGATCCTAATGAGGTAATTGATAGTGTGACATGCACTACAAACTACCAATCAATCCTTGTTCAATGTGTTTTGAGTACACAAGTTGAGCCAGTAGACAAGCTACAACGCCACAATTTGTTTCAAATGTTCCTCATTGTCAATAATTTCCGTGTTCGTGCTATAATTGATGGAGGGAGCAGCAATAACTTGGTAAGTTCTAAACTTGTCAAGACCCTTGGTTTATCTACACGTGCTCTTCCACATTCATACCATGTTCAGTGGTTCAATAATAGTGGTAAGGCAAAGGTAACACAATCTGCTCGTGTGCATTTTTCTATCGGATCATACCATGATTATGCTAATTTTGATGTCGTGCCTATACAAGCTTGTTCACTTTTGTTAGGCCGCCCTTGGCAATATGATAATAATGTTCTACATCATGGTAGGCAAAATAGATATACTTTTATATTTAAGGAAAAGACCATCGCTTTACTTCCTTTAACTCCTACTGAAATTGTGCAATATAAAAAGGAATTTGCTGAAAAGAAAAAGAAAGACCATGATAAAGACTTTAGCAAACCAACAATTGAACCATCAAGTAACATGAAGAGTTTTATTTGCTCTTAAATATGTTCTTGCTGATCATGATGAACCTTGTTATGCTTTAACTTGTACATCGTTTATATGTCAACCTAGTCCTGCTTCTAGTGCTATGCCTCTTATTGGTACTAATCTTTTGCCGGGAAACCACCATGACAGCCGTCTTTGCGAAGGATTGGATGCTAAGATGAACGTCTTCTTCCAGAGCCATCGTTGCTGTCATCCAATGGAGGAGACGATCTACTTCAGTCGAGGACGACTTCAATTCAAGAAAGGGAGGATGATGAGGACATCACTTCTTCATCACATACAAGCCAAGGAGAGGAGGAGGTCCAGCATGGGTGTTCAATTCATCTTTTTCATGGTGGAGGCCCAGTCCAACTGAAGTTAGAGCCCATCTCGAGTTTCAGGACCAGTCTACCTTAAACTGGTCACCTAGAACACGTTCGGACTCTGTTTTCGATGATCCACATATGGTTGGAAAGCTAATTTGATAAGGAAGTCAATCTAAGTGGTCTCACGTCAAAAGACATTCGAAATCAATGGGAATCATCAAAAGAACTACCCTTCACGTGTTATAGAAGGAAAATGATTCTTTTAAGTTTTCATTGATCGGCAACAAAGTATTTGCTGAGGTTGCTTTTGAGCTGTGTTGCTGTGCACGTGTATAGCTCTCTGTCTAGTTTTAAGTCACGTGAAGCTGTGCCTTGAAATATTTTGTAGTCTGCAGCACCCTTCCGAGAAACAAAAGAAAAGAAAGGAAAAGGCAGAAGGTGCACAAAAAAAGAGAAAAAAAGCCACAACAAAAAAAAGAACAAGAAAAAAAATAGAAAGTGAAAAAAAAGTGAAGAAAAATTCAGAAGTGCTTGTATTCTTTTGAGTCTTTGTGCTGAGTTGTATTGTAGCTTGCTTGAACTAGGTCCAGGACGAGTTTAGGCTGGCGACATAGACTAGCTTGGGACTACTTTTCAATCTTGCAATTTCTGAATTAAATTATTGTTATTCCTTGCTACTATATTGTGCCTGTCCAAGCTTCACTTTCTTCTAACCAAGTACAGATTTGTCTTGCAACTGTTACACTCAAGCTACAACGATATCACAGTCACCGACCGATTGCACCGCCTGTTGCTTTGGTAAGAACACTTGTAAGACCGTGGTAAGACGCTTGAGAGTTGAGTGCCTTGTTTTTTTCTTGGTCACAACCTAAGTAGTTGATAGGGATAATACTTTTGTGTTGTCTTTTGTTGTCTTCTAACAATGATAGGTTGTTCGTATCCACCGACTTATGATGGTATAGGTGCTGATGAGTACATAGAGTGGGAAATTGCCATCGATAACGTATTTGCTACTCGTTTTATGTGTCCAAGGAGGAAGGTAAAAAATGCAGCTAGTGTTTTGCGACATTCTGCTTTATCTTGGTGGGACTCTTTAGATCCTTCTGATAAACCTTAAACTTGGAATGATATGAAACTTTTTATGCGAGAAACCTTTATTAATCCACCTCCTATTTTGACTTCATATGATGAGGTGCACCATTTAGAGGAAGAGTCTGTTGTTATTCCTCTTGCTATGACTAACCTTCTACAGGATAATATACATAAGTGAGAGGATGACATGGAAGAAAATGAGAAGCTCACAACCTCATATGCAAATTTAGAACCATCACTTCACAATGTACCTATTACTCCTGCTGAGAATATAGGTAATGCCCATGGTGCTACACTCATGGAAGGTGAGAATTGTTTTAATGTACTAAATTCTTCCACAAACTATGCTATCATAGAGCAATTGATAGTGGAATCCTCTCTTTATTTATCTTCATCCCATGATAGTTTGCTTGAAGTTCCTTGTGATAAAGATGAATTGGTTGATGATGCCTCAGTTTTACATGTTTTGGAACCGGTCACTTGTGCTGAAAATAAACATGTTATTTATATTGCTACTAAAACTGATGAGTTCAAACTGTTGTCTTCTTTACATACTTTGGGTTACATTAAATTTGATGTTTTGTGTAACCTAGATTGTTTGGAGGAGAGCCTTTTTTAAATATGCTGATTTGCCTTGGTTTTCTAAACATACATATCATGTTATTGGCAAATATAACAACAAGGGACAATATATGATACATCGAGTATACATTCGTAGTAATATGAATTTTTCTTTTGTTATACAAGATTGTGATCATTTAGAGGGCAGCCATAATAATACAAATATTTTCTCATGTTTCTCAAAGAAACAAGTTCACTTTCAAGAAGGGGAGCATTATTGGTTGCTACCTATGTCTGCTAGACCATCTATTCCTGCATTGTCTTTGGTTAGTTTTAATCTTTTCATGATAGTATTGACATACATCGTATGCATTCGGATCATGGAGTCTACATGCTTGCTGAAATTTTTATGCGATATGACATGCTAGATACTTGGAAACATGGTCACGTTTCTTCTCTTAATTATTTCAATTTCCTTTGTCTTCGCAACCCCGTTCTCCTTTATGTTGTGCAGGATCAGTTTCAAGCACAATCGACGTTGAGGATGGCTTTTCGTCAAGAAGGGGATGATGACGAGGACATGACACTCATGCATATGACCATATTTGGTGCATGGTATGGAGAGGTAGGAGGTCAGGAAGGGTGTCCAAGTCAAGAAGGAGGCCCGAGACTAATTCGGTTCGAGTCCCTAAGGTGGAGGCCTAAAGCAACTCAAGTTCGAGTCTACCTCGGCCTCCAGGACCAGTCTGCCTTAAATTGGTCACCCAGGACGCATCCGGACTCCATTTTCGATGATCCATATATGGTTGGAAAGCTAATTTAATAAGGAAGCCAATCCAAGTGGTCTCATATCAAAATACCTTCGGAATAAACGGAAATCGTAAAAACAAGTCAGCGTCCAGAATCTGCCAGGGTGCTACGACACCGTCTTTTGGTCCGTTGGACCGTGTATCGTGTTTGGGCCCATTAGGGAGCGCGTCTAGGGGGTGACGCCTAAGACTATAAATAGTAGCCGTCGCTCTCCTTAGGGTTTGGGTTTTATTTAGTTCTTGATTTACTCGAGAAACAGACATCGTTTTGCTACAACTGTGCCGCCAAGGCTGCTTGCTGTGAACGAGGGCTCTAGTTCTTGATCTTGTTCGCCTATGACGATTAGTCCTTTCGAATAAAGACTTAAATTTCTTGTTATCATAAGCCTCATATTTATTTATAATTTTAGATTGCGTTCATCCTGTTCTTGCTTGTGTTCTCGATTCGTTTGCAGGAAAGCCTTATCGGCGAGGTTAATCGCGTTCGTGTGGTTGATAATCAATGGAGCGGTGGTGTAACGGTTGTAGGGGTCTGAATTAGTCTTGGTTCAAAGCCTAGATCGTGAACATCAAATCTCCACCAATCGACGCTATCATACCTTTCGGAAGATCGAGCCTAGTCTAGCGTCCAGAATCTACCAGGGTGCTGCGACAACATCTTTTGGTCCGTTGGACCGTGTATCGTGTTTGGACCCATTAGAGGGCGCGTCCAGGGGGTGACATCCAAGACTATATAAATAGCAGCCGTTGCTCTTCTTAGGGTTTGAGGTTTTATTTAGTTCTTGATTTTCTCGTGAAACAGATATCGTTTTGCTACAACTGTGTCGCAAAGGCTGCTTGCTGTAAACCAGGGCTCCAATTCTTGATATTGTTCGCCTGTAGCGATTAGTCCTTTCGAATGAAGACTTGAACTCCTCCTTCTCGTTATCATAAGCCTCATATTTATTTACAATTTCAGATTGTGTTCATCCTGTTCTTGCTTGTGTTCTCGATTCGTTTATAGGAAAGCCTTCTCGGCGAAGTCAATCGTGTTCGCGTGGTTGATAACCAACGGAGCAGTGGTGTAACGGTTGCAGGGGTCTGAATTAGTCTTGGTTCAAAGCCTAGATCGTGAACGTCGAGTCTCCACCAATCGACGCTATCATACCTTTCGGAAGATCGGGCCTAGTCTACATCACTCACGGCAGTGTCCAGCATGGCGCCCTCACGGCGGACCGCGCGGCGACGCTACTAGTGGGCTACGTGTCCGTGCGCCGTGCCTTGAAGCTCCACGCCGCGGCGGTGCGCACCGGCATGGACTAGGACAAAGCTGTGGCCTTCTGTCTCCAGCGCGCGTACGCCGCGTCCAGCCACCAGGACCTCGCGCGTGGCGCTGCTCCGCCGCACGCCCGACCCGACCGCCGTCTTCTACACCTCCGCCATCCACGTGCACTCCTCCTGGGGCCTCCACCACGCGGCGCTGGCGCTCCTCTCCGAGATGCTGCTGTCCCCCATGGCCTCCTTCCCACCGTGCACACCCTCACGGCCTCCCTCCCGGCGTGCAGCGGCCTCGCCATTGGGCACACGCTGCACGGGTACGCCATGAAGCTAGCGCTCTCCGGCGAACCGTACGTGGCCACCGCGCTGCTGGGCATGTACGCGGGAGCTGGGGACGTCGCGTCCGCACGCTCGGCCGTGGCGCGTCGGGCGCGGTGGTGTCGCTTGCCGCTGACGAAGCCTCGGGCGTGCTCTTCGCGGTCAAGTCCGCGCCCAAGGGGACGGCGGCGGCGCGAGGGGGGCATCCTGTCCACGCTCCGGTCCCGCACGTCGTCCCCTGCCTGGGCATCCGTGCCGCGCCCGACAGGGGCTGCCAGCTGCTCCTCGAGTTCGTGTCAGGGGGCTCGCTCGCGGACGTGGCCACCAATTTGGACACCGAAGACACCGTGCACGACTGCGAAGTCGTGCCGCAGTGTCCTGCACGGCGCCCCCGCCCCCGCCATCGCCTGCTCCTCGTCGTCCAATATCTCCTCCGCTCGTGTCCGCGCCCAGCGGAGCTCCAGCCGCCACAAGTGCGGGGGAGCTCCGCCCCAGCCGCCGCGGGCGGGCGCGGGTGCGGGCGAGCTCCGCCCCGGCCGCACGCACGAGACGAGAGAGGGAGTTTGAGAGAGAGAGAGAGAGGATAGGGATGAGATGTGTATTATGGACGTTTTGACTGATCGGACCCACTTGTCAGGACTCCCAAACGGTGAAAACAAACAGAACACTGACGGAATGGCTTAGAGATCAAAGAAATTCAATTCAGAACGATGACACTCGTGTGCGGTCAAATTTTTTTAATGACTTATGTGTAATTACAATTTTTTTAATGGCATACATGTAAAAGGCTCAACAAGCATTGCTGCCTGAATTTGTATGAGCAGCACACAAAAGAAAAAAAAAAGAAAAAGTTTGCCATGCCCCTGGAACGAGCTTTGGTGTTACTGTTGTTGCCTCTTGGGACTTGCCGAGTTGGCATTTACATTGGGAGGAAGGAAGGATCCGGGAAGACACGATTCGAGGATGGAGACGAGGGCGGCGTGGTTGGTATGACTTGACTGGTGGGTTGGGAAGTCTAGTCCGATTTGGCATCCTCGTTAAGCGGTGAAGTGCTTGGTTTTCTTGCGCCAAACCAAACGTTCACCGTCTTCATTTTGTCACACTAGATTCCTATATACACCAAACACCATCGCAAAGCGGCGGTGGTTACGGGAAAAAAAATAGGTGGTTATGGGAAAAAAATACTCGGTTGGTAAAAGAAGTTTTTTTATAAGGGTTGGTCAAACGTTCGAAATATAAATCATGAATAACTTTTAAATTGTTGACATGGAGGGAGTATGCGACACCACGACACCGTGTAACCACGTGACACGTGTCCCTTATTCTCTAGAAAATGTAACTGTTGGCTGCTTGCAACACGAACTTGGTGGTACGGCTTCACCCTGCAAAACGGCTGATCGCCTTGCCTGGTGGGACCTGCGACACGCGTCGAGCAAGCGGAGGGTGTCGCACGCGAGGCGACATGCGACTACGACATGCGTCGAGCAAGCAGAGGGTGTCGCACGCGAGGCGACATGGTACGGTGTCGCATAGAATTTCTTTCCGGTGCGCTTTTGGTGGCTCACATGTCCATAGGTGGAGCTACACGTTGGCCAAGGTGGGTCATGGCCCCTCCTTGGCTCATGAAAATTGCGGGACTATTCGTTTGAACTTATGAGCTAAAATCTAAAGTATGTTTTTCTCGCAACAAATCAGGTTCAGCCGACTTATTAGTCGACTTTCATACTAGCTGAACAGACCAGTGATTAAGTCAATGCCCCATTAAAACTTTGAGTCCTGGTGGTGGCCCAAACATTGCAAGACCTGCTTTGTCTTGTCTCTTGGCCCCGTATTTAGGAACTACAACAACGTCTACCAAACGCAATCGTGACCTTGTGGAATCGCCCGTCGCCCCAACCGCCCTACGGACAATCCGCTCGTCGCCTAGTCCACCCTCCGGAGTCCTGAGCCGCGTGCCCACGCCGCGTCGGTGTCGTCGCTGGTTGCCAGGCTTGGAGCTCTCCTCTGCTCTCCAGTCTGAAATCCCCAATCATCCAATCCAGTCCATCTTGGTAATTTTGTTTGCTTGTTTTGTACTCCCTCCATTCCTATATACCCGGCGTTTTGAGCCTGATTTCAGGTACCAAGACGCTTCACGAAAATACGTGCTTTGTATTAACTGCGGTGCTATTAGCACCCACGCAGCCACGCTACCGGCCACAAAGTCATCCGGCCGCATGCAGGTGACGTTTCAGTTCTGGCCCATGCATGCGTGTCACTAGTTAATTGGTGTAGTATTCCTGCGGAGTAATGAGCAGGTCCCTTGACCGTCCAGCCCTCCTCCTAATGTGGCCAAAAAGAAAAATGCTTGCACGTCGGCTATATAGGAATGGAGGGAGTAGTATTTTTTTTCTTTGCTTTCGAATTTCCAATTTCTGAATGCTAAATCGATTAGGGCCTTGTTTAGATTGTAAATTTTTACAATCTGAACACTGTAGCACGTTTCGTTTGTATTTGACAAACTTTGTCCGATCATGGATTAACTAGGCTCAAAAGATTCGTCTCGTGATTTACAACCAAACTGTACAATTAGTTATTTTTTTACCTACATTTAATGCTCCATGCATATGTCCAAAAATTAATGTGATGGAGAGAGAGTGAAAAAACTTAGAATTTGGAGGTGATCTAAACAAGGCCTAGGATGGTATATTATATCTAGAAAAATTAGATGTTGTGCTTCTTATCCCAAATTTTCTAGTTCCTATGTTTTTCTAGTTTTACATATAATGACTACCTTTGTATATTTTAGGTGAAATGGTTAAAGAAAAACTCATTTATGAAATATTCAAAAGAAAAAAGAGGTGATCCTGTTGCGGAGCAATCTCCAATTCTTGCTCCCTTAACTGAACTAGAACAAAGGCAAGATTAAGAGCAACACGTAGATATTCGTGTTGTGTTTAAAGGAGTTGAATGAATTCCTGGAACTTCTATACATGCAGATTCATATTTGACAAAATACCCCCACTAGTACAAAAATGATTTTTACTCACGGTCAAAAATAGTCTTCAGAAACGGTTGCAAAAACAGATGCTATGACATCGATTGTGAAAATAGTTCATTTTCAGTGTCGGATTAGTAACCGTTTTTGAAAATATATTCCTAAAATCGGTTGCGATAAGTGAACCGATGGTAAAAATACTCTTCAAGGACGGTTGTCCTAACATCACCGCTACTGGAGATGTATTTGCAGTGCCGGTCGCTTAAGTAACCCGACTCTGAAAATGATTTTCGAACACCAAAAAAAAAAAAGCAAGAGCTGGCCGCCGGCCAGCCTGCCGTTGCTCCACCGTGGAAGGCTACCAGCCGTTGCCATGCCGGTGGCTCGTCGTTGCTCAGCCGTGTCGCCCAGCTATCCGTTGCCGCGCTATGCGGCCGCGCTGCGGTGCGCCACCGCTCCAGCCCGCACTATGCCGTTGTGCAGCCGCATTATCTAGCCGGCGTCGCCGCTCCATCCCGCGTATATACACATTTTATTCTCTTGAATAATTCAATTGTGCCTGAAGTACGTACATACAAGGAAGTATATAAATATACACAAGTAATCCAATCTGCACGGATACATGCAAGTGACACGAAGATCACTGCATATAGGGAAACCGATCTTGCATGATCTTTGTGGTCCAACTATAAGTCTGCATGTTTACTATCGATCGGCCATCAAACTGAACTATTATTTGCTTTTAATTCGTGTACAAGCATTATCTATGCGGACATGCATAATACACACCAACAGCAAGGTGTCTGCTCCCGCACAGCACGGCAGATGAAAAAAAGAAGAGAAAGAACCTGCAGTTATGCCTGCCGAGTTGTATGTTAGCATGGCAGATTAAAAAAGAAGGAAAGAGCCTGAAGTTACGCCGAGCTGTATATTACATACTAGGTGTTTATCACCTGCTGCTGAGCAGCGAGCATCTGTACATGCACGAGCCTGAAGCTCATTGCTAGAGCTACTGGTGGTTGTTTTTTTCGCCAAATCGACAATCGAGTACGAAGTACAGTGGAAATCGGTGAGGATTTGTATCTCTAGCTTTGCTACTCGAAACATCCTGTTCTCGTTGCCGACTCGAAGTCGATAGTCTCCTCCGTGATCTGGAGCGAACCAGCAAGTTCGTCTCTATGAACCTCACCTCTCGGCATCTGTAGAACACCCGCATCTGCATGCGTGTTCTATGGCTCTAGTACAGCTGGTTCGAAATCGTTGTGCACGGTAATGAGGATGTCCCGAACGCACACTACCACGCATCGTGTACATGGTATTTGAACGCAGGACCCCCCATCTCTTGGGGCCGGCCAGAAAATGGATTAAGCAAATAAGCACTCTTTCCTGCAGAATTGTGTATGTTAGCAATTTAATAGTAAAAATCTTTGTTTGTATACATTAACAGTATTTATTTTCTATTACGGTATAGTTGCTTTTTGTTGATAGTGTAATGTTCTTTTGAATGGATTTATCTATCACACATTATGAATTATATACAATGTAATTGTAAGAATAAAATTTTGAATAGTTATACTAGAAACATGGTATAAGGTATATGGGCTTTTTAAATCATGCAGACCTTAGACTTATCACGTTTGAGAGGCTTTCCTAACATAATAAATTTTTGGGACAAACAAATGCATGGTATTAATTCTTAAAATTTACATATAGCATAATCCTAAAAAATGTTAGGATGCTTCTAAGAATATTTTGCATAACCATCCACTATTTTTTTGCACCTTGCTACTTGTTTACACGTAGTAAACCTATATGCACATGACTTAGTTATAATGATATATGCATATTTTCATGAAGAAGGAATATCCTGGACTTGCCCTGAATGGCAGAATTATATAGCATGATCATTGTAAAATCCTAGTAGGATATTCTACTGTCACTGAAGTGGAGTAGATCTTAAGTATAGTAATTCCTGGTGTTACTCTCAAAGAATAAGTATGTGACCAAGCTAAATCCTAAAGGTCTTATGGGACTCACTGCATGAGAAATTATAGAAGATATCCTATATTATGATGATTGCATAATGTTAGAAATATTGGAAATTGAATTTTCAAGCTTATATGACCACATAGATATAAATGCTACTCTATAAACAAATACAATTAGCTTGAAGCGTTGTGTTAAAAGTCATAGAAGACGAGATGATAAAGACAATTTTTCCTAATTCCAGAAGAAATGTTTCTTGGAATAGAAGATCAAGAGCACTGAAGTACTAGAAGTATCCAATATCATCCAGAATTACTCAATATCAAGTAGAAATTGAGTCAGAATTTTTAGATAGCTCTATAAATAAAGAAATGTGGCTTGCATATATTATCCTAGAAGGATCGACCAAGCATGAAGCTGCTAAATGTCAAGCATTGAACCTAAGACTTGTAAGAATGGATTGAAATTAGAACATTTAAAGTTTCTCTTGAAGAAGAACTTAAATCATGAGCTTATAGAATTGTTGCTTTTGAAATTCATATCCCGAAGTATTGATAGTAGTGGTAGTGGTGCTTTAAGTTTTAATTCTAGTTGAATTAAGTGGATTATGTAAACTCGTAGAAGAGTTAATGGTTACTTTAATAGCTTGAAGACTAATATGAAGTTCTTAGTTGTAATTTTTACTTACAGTAATATATGTTAATCTTGCATGGAATAAATTAGATTTATATGTTTTATATATAAACAATTGCCTATTGCCTATCTAAATAAATTTTGCATTAATTTTATCCACAAATAAGCCTCAATTAACCATGAAGGTTATAGTTATTTGTGCACTACTACCATGTAGGTAGAAAGGAAACTAAATTTCTAGAAGCACATGAACAATTGGACTATACTAGCATATTAACTTATCATAGAAGGATCAATTTAGTCAAGAAATAGTATAATCCATAAACTAAGTATTTAATATTTCAACCCAGAAACTAGAAGTTTAAGTCCTACCCTAAATATGTTGTTGCACACTAAATAGTGCACTTGATATGTGAACTTCATGCCAGAACCAATGAATACCAGAAGTATGATTGGATTCTATGGAACATTAGAAATGATTATTCATAGATGATGCATGTAGCATATTACTACTTGAAGTAACTATGGCATGAAAATGGGTATGGGTAATATATATTTAAGAGGCATATGCTTCCTAAATCTATCTTTAAGTGCATGTATCATGACTTGAAGTCCTATCCATGTCCCTTCCGGCAGAGTTAACTTTCTCTACATTGCACTAATTGCAAGCAAGCTTGTAACTTTGTATTTTGTTGTTATCTATCACGTTAGATTGAATACTAAAATTCCACATTACACATAAATGTGTATCACAATATTGTGCTTTGAGCTGCACTATCTCCACTTCTACATGAATATAGCAGATACATTTGTAGCTAGTAGCTACCTTTGCACTTTCCTCATAATTACATTGGCTAGCTAGTATGCTATGTCTATATAGTTCTCGTTGAACTAAGGAATATTTTGCTTTTATTGCATCACACGTATAAGCATTAAATTGGTCTAGGGCCAAGTAGCCTAAGATCGGGGGGAGTTGGTTAATCTAAAAGGGTCAATCTAAAATTGGCTAAAGGGAGAAGTGACCCACTTGAATGGACTGAATTATAGTGAAAATTGAGTTAATGGATGACACACTCAGATGATTTGGGATTTATGAAGAAAAGGTATTTGGGGAATTTTGCATTAATGGCAATTATAAAATTCTAGAAAAAATTCCATGTGAATTTGAATGTTGCTTATTTTATACATTTGAAGTATGTCCATTTTTTTATGTATGAGTAATTGGATCGATTTTTTTGGCTAAACAATAAAGAAGCTAGATAATAAAATAGTTTTCTAAACCATGACATGTGCAAATATGAGGGAGAACATCCCTGAGTTTTTTTAGGAATACTGAACATTCTTAAGTGCACTTTATGCATTGTAGCTCGCTGCATTTAGTGAATAATAACCCCCGTGTTAAAATATGTGCGTGAATATCGACAAAATATCGTCGGTAGTCCTTCGAGGAGTATCCCACGAAGGTAGATTGATCGGCAGAGATGCGTGTAATCAAGAACAAGAAGGCAATAGAGACACATGAGTTAGACAGGTTCAGGCCGTCAGTATGACGTAATACTGTACTCCTGTGGTCTGTTGGATTGTATTGGCTATCATATGATATTGCGTGAGTTTGGAGAGGGTCCCTGCCTGCCTTATATAGTCCAAGGGGCAGGGTTACTAGTCGTTTTGATCTGAGAGATAACCGGAAAGTAATAATAGATTACAGGAATCATGAAATCATACGTATCCTAACAGATCCCGTAGTATCTTCAGGATATCTTTCCGGTGTCTTGCGGGAGACGTCGAGCAGCACCGTGCCCCGCAAAGCTTCGTCTTGTGGGCGCAACCCATGTGGTCTGTCGTGGGTATCCAATGTCATACCCCACACAGCTAGTCCCCGAGCGCCTTGTACCTGTTGTGCAACGCCGTCCTGAGCTTGTCCGAGCAGGTGCGAACAAAGCCGAGCAGTCAAACTCATGGTTCGACCAGCATGATGAGTTGCCAAGCAGTTGTGAGCAGTCGCCGAGCAGTGTGAACCATCGTCGAGCAGCGTGAGCCATCGCTGAGCAGTGAGAACCGTCGCCGAGCAGCGTGACCCAAGTACGGCTTGCCATAAGGTTGTAAGGAGCTCAAGTTCATAATCAAAAATATCTTTGCAGTGAACCAAGTGTGCCCACTTAGAGTCCGACCACGAGAAAAAGAGGTAGTCTTCTTTAGCTTCAAGAGACATGGAGTCTTCCAGAATAAAGCAAACACATTCACCACGAGGTGAAATGTGCACACTTAGTCCCCGAGCTTAACAGTACATGATGTAGTCATATGGTGTTAGGGTCCAAAGTAAAAGAATAGTAGAAAACCAGCCAAGCAGGTAGCCAGTCCCCGGACGTAGCCCTAAAATGAGAAAAAGCACATTCACTGCAAGGTGAAGTGTGCCCACTTAGTCCCCGAGCCTAATAGTAGGTGACGTGGTCACGTGGTGCCAGGGTCAGAAACAACAGTCAACTGAAGAAAAATCCCGAATACGATGAGGAACCAAGGCGTAATGCTGACGCAGTCCCCATGCCACAAGAGGAAATCTTGGAGAAAACAAAATCATGGAGAAAATATCAGAGTAATGGCTATACAGTAGTAATTACTGAGCCATAACGGTTGGTGGAGAAGTTGGTGAATATTTGGCGAGCCATAATAGATTACGGAGATAAATCGGTGATACAGGCCACGGTTTGTGCGAAGGCCCAAGTAATGGGCCACCCTGCTGTTGCGGAGAATTCAGAGAAGCGCAAATCACGAGAACGGTTTCCCAAAAACCCTCAAATACAAAAAGGTTGGGGGAGTGCTTTATAACTACGTCGCCACACACCGCGCTCCCAACTTTGCCACTTTGCCATTTCATCTTCCTCCTCAGCCCTCGCATTTCCAAATTCACATCTACACTTGCTTCCGCCACCAAACTCTAACCAGATTTGAGAGATGGCGCCGAAGAAGGGAGCTGCGAAACTGAAGAAGACGAGCCCCAAGAAGGCGAGCGCCGAAATCTGGTGTGACAAAGAGTGGGTGCCATCGCGAATGGGAGAGGCGAAGTTCAATAGATTGATGGAGGCGGGCGTTCTTCCTAACCGTGTTACTGTCGGATGGCGACCGGCCCTCGGTGAGCCCTTCCCAATGCCTCATACTGATAAAGTAGTGGTATCTAGGGATTATTTCTAGCGTGGGTTGGGATTTCCTGTTCATCCATTCCTGAGGGATCTGTTGGAGTTCTGGGTGGTTATCTATGCAATCTCCACCCAAATACCATTTTGCATATCTCGATCTTCATCCATTTTTGTGAGGCATATCTCAGAATCCTTCCCCACTTCAACCTCTTTCGTCACTTGTTCTTGCTAAAGAAGAGAGGCGACCATGGTTCCAAGGTGGTCGGTGGAGTGTACCTTCAACTACGCGATGGAATGGCGGGTGAGTACCTTACTGTGCCGCTGAACACGTCGCTGAAGGGGTGGAACGCCAGGTGGTTCTACATGAAGCAAAGCCACCCTGTTGTTCGTTGCGACACTGACCACATCCCGGAGAGCCAGAAGAGTTGGTCGGAGATGCCAAACATCACTTATATGGAGCAAGTGAGGGAGCTCCTTGGCTTAATAAAGGGTGTGAAGACCAACGGTAGATTAGTGGTGGCGAGCTTTATAGTGCGCCTGTTTAGCCCTGCAAGAAGAGGGCTCACACGGCCTTTGATTTCAAGGGGGAGACCGATGGTACCCAGGAGAGGATGGAGATGCTGTTGAGGGACATAGTGCAAGAGCGGGCTATAGAGCTATTCGCTCCATTTGCCTTGTTCAACTTGCCAAGGCAGATGAGACCCTTTCACTGCAAAAATCTGCCTCCTCAGGTAAATATCTCAATTGTGTGTTCCTAATGCTTTTTATCCTCTATTGTTGCCGAGCAGTGGACTAATTCACTTATGCAAAGATCCATTCGCAAGAAAGAGCAGTGTACTTCTTGGGCGTGCCGAGGGGCAATTGGCCACAAGCGGTAGATGCCTGGCCACCGACGTAGCCTGAGGAGGAAGCTGTCAGCATCTCGTCGAAGAGTCCATCCCCGGTGTCGGAGAAAATATGGGGGAAGAGGGCAGCGGCAGATGAGACGGCCTAGAAGAAGAGAAAGACAATGGGCGCTGCTCCCCTTAAGCTTGACGACATCTCGCTTGACGGTGACCAGACCACTCGGATGTGAATGACCATGATGTTTGAGTGGTCGGATGACGACAAAGTTCTAGTTGCTCCTCCATTGAGCACGAAGGCACCTCCACGTAGCTCACGCGTGGAGGAACAGTCGAGGGGAGGGGAGGAAGTTCCCCAACAGTGGGCGATGGGAGCCCCCAAGCAGTAGGCGAGGGGATTCCTAGAGCGGCGGATGGAGGGAGTCCCTGAGCAGCAGGCGAGGGGATCCCCAGAGCGGCGGGCAGAGGAGAGGCCGACGGTGGAGACCGTGGGACCTCCACCCCAAGACACAGGCGTCGACCCCAAGGCCGCAGCTTGGGGCTCGGGTAGGCAGCGCCTGTTCAGAATGATCTACTGAAAAACCGCTGCATAAGTACCCTTGTCTTGGAGTTATTTGGTTGTCATTTCCTTATCCTTTTTTGGCGATTGATGAGCTGATCTGATGCAGAGCGAGGCATACGGAGGATCCAGCCCCACCCATCCAGACTAACAAGCAGCCGAAGGCTAGCCTCGAGGCAGATGACGAGCAGCCGAAGGCTGGCCACGGGGTGGAGGAGATGCCGATGGACCCCATCCTAGAGTCCTTGGGTGCTCGGCAGCCTGCGGAGGAGTCAACCGCCGCTGCTAGCGAACTTGGCGGTGGTGAACAGTTGGTGCCAACGGTGGATGGTTCGTCGATGATGCCTGAGGCAATGATAGAAAATGCTGGGTCTTTAGCGGTGAATGTAGGAGATGCCGGTGCCACGCCTGAGTCTAGGGTGGCAAAACCGGTGGCGCCCGAGGAGTAACCGGCGCCTCCCGAGGCATCACAGGACGTGGTCGGAGCCATTGTTCGGTCACGAAGCCCCTCGGTGGTGCCTCTAGCCATGGCAGAGGAAGACGAGGTGGAAGAGATCAAATGTAAGGAATCTCAACCCCAAGCCGTTCGGATCCTCCGTAGACGTGGCGATGAGGTGGTGGTCATTGAAGAGGAGGACACCACCAGGGAGCTGAAGAGACAGGAGTCCACCCTTGCTAGAGTGATTAGACAAATCAAGGTCTATACTGCATCTATAATGTTCATTTTTGATGTTGGAGATTGTTCTTCTTCATCATCTTGGTGTTTATTTAGGGGATAACTCAAACTGTCGAGTAGCAACGCCAGCTGATAAAGAGGATGGAGCCCCTCGCTGAGGAGAATGAAAAACTCAAAGAGGCAATGAATCTTATGGAGAGAAACATTCAGAGGGCCCAACACAAGCGAGACCTTGCGGAGTCCCATGCGTGGGACATGGAATACCAGAAGGGCGTCCTGTCCAAGCAGCTATGCAACAAATCTGAGCAGCTATCGAGTTCTTCCGAGCAGCTAGAGCGAAAGTCTGAGCAACTCATGAACATATTCGAGTAGAAAGTAGGTATGGCATATCGACGAATGTGCTTTGTATAGTTGCATAGCTTTTTTGTGGTGTTGACTATTGTGCTTGTAGAGCAAGATGCGGAGCTTGGCCAGCTACGCCAGGCCATCAACCAACTCCAAGAGGAGAAAGCAAAGGAGTCAGGGCGAGCAAACAAACTGGCCGAGGAGCTAAAAGGTGAGTACTTCTTGGTCGAAGTTACTATTGAAGTAGTTTCCTTGCTTGATGGAATCTTGTAATGCTTGCAGACTACCGTCAGAGGGTCAAGGCATAGTTTGATGTGCTGGTGCAGGAGGCCAGGACCCAAAGGGACAAATTTGACGCTATAGTCGCCGGAGTTAAACTGGTGCTCGACTATGTCAACCTGGAGGTGGCTCCTCAGCCTAACGGTAGGCCGCCGTGTTTAGACACCATCATCCAGAGGTGCAAGGGTTACTAGTCGGTTAGATCTGAGATAACTAAAAAGTAATAACAGATTATAGGAATCATGGAATCATACGTATCCTAACAGATCTCACAGTATCTTCAGGATATCTTCCAAGTGTCTTGCAGGAGACATCGAGCAGTGCCATGCCTTGCAAGGCTTCGTCTTGTGGGCTAGGCCGCCCCTGGGGACGCAGCCCATGTGGCTTGCCATGGGTATCCGAGGTCATACCCCCATAGTGAATATTTCCCATAAAACTACATTATAGCATACATGAATGGGCCTCCACTTGTAGTTGGAGATACATGGATTTAAATTATTTTAAGCCCATGATAGGAGATATCTTTTGAAGTGTGCTATTAAAGATCTAATATTAGCATTAGGGGGAGAAAAAGCCTATGTTGAATGCCAAATATTATTTCCATAGAAGGAAAATGATCTTAAGAGAAAAATATTTCTTGAAGCTTGAAGCAGGAATAGTATCACGCACTAAATCAAACAATAGTTTGACTAATGCTCTTGTGAAGCATGAAGAGGAGCATATGCCAGATATTTTTGAAAATGAGAGGAGTAACTTGAAGTTATAAACTAGAAGTTGTGTTTACTAGTAGTAAACTAAATGTTGTATACTATCAAGCTAAAATCTATGGGGACGCCTGTGGATTCTAGTTTAGTGTATACTTGTTGAATAGAAATGAAAATCCTCCATTCTTATGAAGAGAACACCTCAAGAAGAAGGTTAAGCACCTCATGAAGAGGATCATCACAAAGATGAAATCCAACACACTAAGTGCGCACATTATTAGTGTTGGGTATGCAGAACAACAAATCATCTCTTGTTTGGAAAATGTATTGGATCTCTGGTTAGCCTAGAGGGGGGGGGTAAATAGGCCTATCAAAACAAACACTCAAACTTTCATCAAATTCAACCTACGACACTGCCGCTCTGACCTCACGGCACTACCGGACAGTGGCACTGCTGAGCCAGAACAACAGCACTGTCGCACCTACAGACAACTTTGAGTGACAGTTCAAAATCAGTGAATGTAAACTTGAGTCAAAGAAATTTCTTAGCTTCCCACAGGTATGAGATTCATAGATCTAGAGCTAGAAGTGGCAGGAACACAACACACAAGTAGATCGACCACAAACCCTAGAAATCACCTCAATAACAATATGAAATGCAAATGATGTAAATCAAGCACAAGGTGACACGATGACTTAACCCATGATTTAGCTCGCCGCCAAGGCTTGCCTACATCCATGTTGTTGAGGTTAGCCACTAAGTCTTAGGGCTTTGCAACCCTTCCTCGTTTTCAAGTCAAGAGACTCAACTCTTGAGTTGAGAGGTGAGTTTACTAGCTTCAAGAGGTGGTTACAAACCTCTCGGGGCTGCCACACAAGTTGGCAAGCTCCACGGACGATGCTCTAGCCAGCTAGGAGCAAAGCTCCAAGAGTAATAAACACAACAGTCTGCCAAAATGTGAACCAAGTGCTCTTTTGAGTTGGGGAATCAAAGGATCTGCTCTCTAATTGAGTTTGAGACCTTTTTCTCTCAAGGATTGATGGGGAAATCAAGGGAGAATGCTTGGGAGGTCATGGTCACCAATGGAAGAGAGAGAGAAGGGCACTCTTTTGTTCTTGGATGAGCTAAATGAGTGGGAGACCGAAGAGAGACATTGGGGAGAAAGGGGAAAGGTATAAGTATCCCCCAGCCCAACGGTCACTTAAGTCGCGGCAGTGCCGCACTGCGGCAGTGCCTCTCTCTAGGTGCGGCACTACCGCACTAGGCAATATAGCAAGGGTAAGAGTGAAGTGTTGCCTGTCTTGGCTATGAATCTGAAGATGTATGTGTAGGTTTGAGCACTTGGTAGCACATGTTAGCTTAAGCATTATGCCCCCCTTTATAGTATGGCTTTCCTTATACTCAAATTCAAAATATAAAAGAATTTAAACCTCCTTTGAGTTTTAAGCCATCAACATTTGTAATTGGGGGCTCCTCCGTTTTGTGTAACATCCTCAAATATAAATTCCCTACTTGTTATCTCGATAAATTTCATTAGTTCTCTAATTGCGTGGTCATTATCACCAAAACCCACAATTAGGGCTTGATTGCACTTTCAATCTCCCCCTTTTTGGTGATTGATGACAACCCAATTAGAGCTTACAAAGAATATGAAATAAATACTGAGATTTTTCAAACCAAGGGTGTAGAGCCTCCCCCTAAATGTGTGAATAGAGAATTAAATTCTTAAATTTACATAAGTAGCTAAGATTCACATTTTAGTGAAAGTGATAGGGCTCCCCCTACATCCATGCTCCTGTGGGGTGCTACAAACTGTGTTAGGTATGTAGACATGATGTGAATCACAATTCATGCACAAGTTTTGTTGTAACAGCTGGGTGCGGCACTACAGCACTTGCTGTATTAGCATAGATAAGAATAGGCACCATACATCATGTAACATATATAAAGATGTACATTCTAGCACAATATTATCACAAGCTACATCACAAATTAATTCATGTCCATATCCAACACATATAAAGTACCTAGATAGCATTATTGCATAAATAGAGTTTTGAATCGTCTATCAAACTCTCTACCTAACAAAGTCTACTCGAAACGGATAAGAACATGAAGTTCTAGTTGTAGCAATCTCCTCTCCATGGCGTCGAAAAAGTTGTTGACCCCTCTCTAATTTCTCCCCTTTGGCATAAAGCACCAAAAAAAGAAGAAAAAAAGAAAGACCAGTATTCACTCGTCATCTTCTTAGACGGTGTCCCAATCGATATCATCCCCACCAGCAGCTCCGCTGGCACCTGCAACATCCTCCTCACCACCATCATCATCATCGTTGGAGGAGGAGGAAGGGGACACCATTGCCCTCCCTTGGCGATGGGTGGTTGAAGTGTGGCGCTCATGCCTGGTGCTCCTCCTCATGGACTGCAAGGTGGAGCTCAACCTCGTGTGAGGGTCAAGCTCTAGCTGCTCCTGCTCCTCCTCCTCATTATCAGTCTCTGAATCCATGTCGGAGAGGCTAGGGAGGTTGTCAAACCTTGGCGGTGATTGTACTAGAGAAAGAGGTGGCAGCCCTGCATGCTCTCTAGCCTCTCAGTTGGCTTCATGGTTTTGCAATCGGTCCTCATATGCGGTCCTCGCTGCATAGGTGCAAGTGGTGAAAATGACCTTGACCCATTTCCCAAACTTCTCCATCTTCTTTTCCTTGTGAGGCCTAGAGCGAGATGACTCTGGCACATCCTCAACTGATGGAGAGCATCTCACTGCTTGGCTAGCAACTGAGGCTTGGGTCTTCTCAATCTTGTAGACGGTGTGGAGACCATCTTTATCAAACCTGCAACTAGTGACCCTCTCAATTATGAATATGAGATAGGGGCATAGGGCATCCCCTTTCTCCCATCCTCCATGGCATTCCTCACCTAATGCCACATGAAGCGAGGGACATTGACCCTATCACCTCTAGGGGCAAACCTAGCAAGCACATTCCTCACATAGCCATTAAGATCTAAAGCTACTTCATCTTTGGGATTTATTGTGTGCCTGATCAAATTGTTTAGAATGTAGTAGTAGCTCTTCAAGCCACTAACCTTACCATCTGCACTTCTCCTGTCAATCCACATATATGCAATGCTACGAATCTCAGCTCTAGCCTCATCATGAATATAAGTGAAGCCCCGCTCCTCCTCTCCAAAACCAAGGATCTAGCTGAAAGTCACAAAGTCAATCCTATATGCCATCCCTCAGTCATCTAGTGAATCTCATCAGTGTAGATGTCATAGAAGAAGGTGGCATGAAACTAGGCTAGCACTTCCTCATTTTAGTTGTACCAAAAGCTCATGATATCAGTGAGTCCAAATAGCTCACAAGCCTTGATCACTTTGTTGAACTTAGGCTCATTCTTCCCCTTCATCTCCTCCCAGTCAACATTCTACATCTTGACAATCTTTGACTTTTTTGAGTTGAAAATCACTGAGGCATAAAAGTTGGAATGAAACTCATTCCAAAACATGTAATCCACCCCCAAATCCTTTGGCTACTCATAAGGATTGTTCTCACGTGCTTCTGCCACCATCTTTAGCTTTCCCGCATAGTTGAGCACAAGATGAGCACGTGTGTCAATGGGATGCCTCATGATCACTTCCTCAGAATACTCTCTGATGTAACCTCTATCAAACTCCTCAAGGTGAGGTGAAGTATCAGGGAAAGCACTTGGAGGAATGGTGCGGCCAACCCTCTCCAAGTTCTCCTCCTCCTGGATCAACTGATCCCCTCTCCCCCTGTCACTAGCATCCCCTTTGCCTACCCACTACTGTTGCCTGCTGTTGTTCTACCATGACCACGATGAGGCATGGCCTTGTCACGAGGCTTGGTCAACTTCCTCTTCCCCCTTCGGTCATCTTCACCTTCGGAGGCCATCTATGTAAACAAATATAGGTCCAAATAAGAAACTATATGTAAGGGGTATAGAAGAACACTTGAAAAACATTCTGAATAGATGAGATGATTCAAATCTCGAGTTAGGAAAGCACCCTGAACCAATCCTGGTCAGAGGGTGTGGCGAGTGGCACTGCCACACCTAGTGCTTCACCTCTCCCATGATTCATTTCTTCTCAACTATTCAGACCATTTCTCAACCATTCTTCTAATCCACTAAACAATCTCGAAAAGGAGCGGACCTCATAAATACATGGAGTTGTCTACAAGATATGTAAAGTAGCTATATGTTTAAGATAGAAATAAATATGATGCACAAATTCAACTAAAATAGAGAATCATCGATGGAACATCATCTAGATTTGCATAATCATGCTGTTGTATGCGGCACTGCCACACCCAACATGCGGCACTACCATGGGTATAAATGATGCTCTACCAATGAATCTATGTTTTGATTCAATCCATCCATCAAACTTGCTTCTACCCTAATCATGCAACCACTAGAAATCATTTTCCAATGAAAGTAGAGCTCCATGACATAGATCAGGATGGATTAGGGTTTCACCTTTGTTTCTCATAGATTAGGGAGAAGAGAGATGAAACAGCTTTGCCCTAGAGCATCAGCGGGCACTGGTGATGAGGGAGAAGACCGGTGGTCGGCACGGCACTGCTAGACGGCGGTGGCGCGACTGGGCAATGGCGTAGCGATAGCGGACGCACGAGACAGAGAGAAAGCGCGGCATTGGGTAGAAGGGAAGAGAGAGGGAGTTACCCTAGGACCGGAAGGGTTAAGGAGGTAAGATGGGCCCCATGGTAACTAGCTGTTGTGGGCCGAATTCTGATTGGAATTTAAAGTGCGGCATTGCCGCTTGCCACACGTGGCACTGCCATGGCGCGGCACAGCCGCACTCCCCAGAATAGCAAGATTTAGCTACTAACTAAATAGCTATATACATATAGGATATGGACACAAATCTCAAGCACACTATGATCAGCAACAAATAATCAATACAAACAATGATCATAATGCACTTGTTTCTTATGATAAATCATTTTGAAGCATAATATTTAAACCTTTCTAATTTATTTCTCCTATCCATGCTAGTTCATCAATCAAGGTGTGCTATAGTTCAAACCACATTACGAGAATCAAGTGTATTTAGCTCACTACGCAAAGCATAAAACCTTGACCCAGCGATTGGCTTAGTGAAGATATCGGCTAGTTGATTTTCGATGCTCACATGGCGAATTTTGATATATCCTTTGGTTTTGTGGTCTCTCAAGAAATGATGTCTAATGTCTATGTGCTTAGTTCTTGAGTGGCTTATAGGATTGTTGGCGAGCTTTATAGCACTTTCATTGTCACACAAGAGTAGGATTTTGGTGAAGTGACATCTGAAGTCTTGAAGAGTTTGCCTCATCCAAAGTAGTTGAGCACAACATGCACCGGCTGCAACATACTCGGCCTCGGCGGTGGAAAATGCTACACAATTTTGCTTCTTAGAACTCCAAGACACTAGGAACCGTCCAAGGAATTGACATGTCCCTAATGTGCTTTTTCGATCTACTTTGCAACCGGCGTAATCGAAATCCGAATACCCAAGTAGGTTGAACTTAGAGCCCTTAGGATACCACAAGACAAGGTTAGAAGTGTGTACTAAATATCTCAAGATTCTCTTAACGGACACTAAGTGGCACTATTTTAGGCTAGCTTGAAATCTAGCACACATGCACACACTAAGCATAATATTGGGCCTAGATGCACATAAATAAAGTAGAGAGCCGATCATGGAGCGATATACCTTAGTATCCATGGCTTTCACTTCATCATTGAGATCTAGATGTCCATTGGTTGGCATGAGAGTTTTGATAGGCTTGGCATTCACCATGTCAAACTTCTTGAGCATATCATGGGTGAGTTCGTTTGGCTAATGAAAGTTCCATCCTTCACTTGCTTGATTTGAAATCCGAGGAAGAACTTTAATTCACCCATCATGGGCATCTTAAATCTCTTGGTCATGATCCTACTAAATTCCTCACAAAAAGAATGATTAGTACTACCAAATATTATGTCATTGACATATATTTGGCACACAAATATATCTTTGTCGACCTTGTGAGTGAAAAGGGTAGGATCAACTTTGCCTATTTCAAAGCCTTATTTAAGCAAGAATTCCTTAAGGCATTCATAACATGCTCTTGGTGCTTGCTTAAGCCCATAGAGCGCCTTTTAGAGTTTATAGACATGGTTGGGAGACTTGTGATCTTCAAGGCCTGGTGGTTGCTCAACATAGCCAAGTTCTTGAATAGGGCCATTGAGAAATGCACTCTTCACATCCATTTGATATAGCTTGAAGTTGTGATGAGCGGCATGGGCTAGAAGCATTCGTATTGCTTCAAGCCTTACCACCGGTGCATATGTTTCTTCAAAGTCCAAGCCCTCTACTTGAGTGAAACCTTGAGCAACCAATCTTGCTTTATTTCTTGTCACCACTCCATTCTCATCTTGCTTGTTGCGGAAGACCCACTTAGTGCCAATAACATTGGTATTGGGTCATTCCACCAAGGTCCATACTTGGTTTCTTTCAAAGTTGTTGAGCTCTTCTTGCATGGCCATCACCCAATCTAGGTCTCCAAGTGCTTGTTCTACCTTAAGAGGTTCCAAAGAGGAAACAAGTGAGTAGTATTGGCAAAAATTTGCTATATGTGAACAAGTTGTTACCCCCTTTTGAAGACTTCCAAGGATGTTGTCAACAGGATGATCCCATTGTATTATTTGCCTTAGCCTTGGATGCTCAAAGGCCTCTTGTTCATCTTCTGGACCTTCATCATTTTCTTGCTCAAATATGAGTTGTAGGTCTTGTCCATGAGCTGGAGTCGAATCAGCTGCTGCTGACTGTGTAGGTGTGGCACTGCCACTCTCAAGTGCTGCACTGTCGTGTGTAGGTGTTGTAGTAGGTGTCTGCTACTGTTTAGCATCAGGCATGTCAGTGGAAATAGGTGTAACAGCAATTTGAGGAACCTCCACTTCAGTGACTTCATCTTCTTGTGGTCTAATATCACCAATAGCCAATTGCTTGATTGCTTCACATGGTGGATCCTCCTTTCCTACAACACTTGAATCAACTTGCTCCACTTGAGATCCATTAGATTCATCAAATGTCACATCTACCGCAATCTCAACTCTTCTGAAGGTTTTGTTGAAGATATGGTAGGCATGCTCATTTGATCCATAACCAAGAAGAAAACCTTCATCAACTTTAGGTGAAAACTTAGAGGTTTTGGGTTTCTTGTCAAGTATGAAACACTTGCACCCAAATACTCTAAAGTAAGACACCTTAGGCTTGTTACAGGTTAGAAGCTCATATGAAGTTTTCTTTAACTTCTTGTGTAGGTAGAGGCGGTTGATGGCATGGCAAGCGGTGTTGACGGTGTCGCACCAAAATAGGTCCGACGTCTTGTACTCATCTAGCATTGTCCTTGCCATGTCAATGAGTGTACGATTCTTTCTCTCTACTACACCATTTTGTTGAGGGGTGTACGGAGTTGAAAACTCATGCTTGATGCCCTCTTCATTAAGAAACTACTCAACTAGAGTATTCTTGAATTCGGTCCCATTGTTGCTTTCTTGATGGGAAGACCGAACTCCTTTTGAGCTCTTCTAACAAATATCTTCACCTTCTCTTGAACTTGGCACTTGTCATGCAAGAAAAATACCCAAGTGAAATGGGAATAGTCATCAACAATAACAAGACCATATTTGTTACCCCCGATACTTTGGTAGGCGACCCATCCATAGAGATCCATATGTATTAGCTCCAATGGTTGCTTGGTGGTCATGATGCTCTTTGGTGGGTGAGGTACGCCAACTTACTTTCTGGCTTGATAAGCGCTACAAATCATATCTTTCTCAAAGTAAACATTTGTTAGTCTAAAGATGTGTTCATCTTTTAGAAGTTTGGCTAAGTTCTTCGTCCCAACATGAGCTAGTCGGTGATGCCAAAGCCAACCCATGCTAGATTTTGCCACTAAACAAGTCTCAAGCTTAGCTTTACTTTTTTTGAAATCAACTAAGTAAAGCTTGTTCTTTAATCGACCCATAACGACAATAGAGGAATTCTCCCTTCTATAGACTTTCACACCCTTATCCGTAAAGAGACAATTATAGCCCATCTCACACAATTGAGAAACAGACAACAAGTTGTAACTTGACGAATCAACATGTAATACATTTGTAATTGAATGCTCAAGGGTTATAGCAACTTTACCAAGACCAATCACATCCCCCTTTGAATTGTCTCCAAAGAAAATATTTTCATTTGAGTGCATCATCGGGGAATATGATGAGAACATACTCCTTTCTCCGGTCATGTGATTTGTACATCCGCTATCAAGCACCCAACTTGATCCACCAGAGGAGTATGCCTACAAAACAAGTTTAGTTGCTAGATTTAGGTCCCCAATTTGACTTGGGGCCTTGCATGTTAATCATAAGAAACTTAGGAACCCAAATAGAAGTATTCCTATATACGTTGGTTTCCTTTCAAACATATTTGGTAACCACTTTTCCACTGCTCTTGCTCTTCAAAACAAAGCATGATGTCAAGCTTTGTCGAGGTGCATAGATCTTTGGTTAATAGGCATACTTGTTCTTGTTGCCCCACATTGATTCCTTAGGCTTCTAGAAAACCTGATTCTGCTGAAACACCTTCTTCTTGGGCTTAGTTTGATCAGGAACAAGATTGGTAGCCTTCCCATTTTTGTGGGGCACGGCACTACCACTGCACGGCACTGCTACCCGGGGATGATGCACTATTGCGGTCTGTGCAGGCTGATCTATACCAATTTTTCCCTTTCTCTCAAATTGCACACACTCATAGCCATTCACTATTCTTCTTCCATTTGTCTTGGCTCCTTTTATGTGTCCAAGCCCTTGCTTGATTGAGGGATGCCTTCCTTGCTTGAATTGTGGCCCTTTTGATTCATCATTCTTCTTGTCATTAGATTGGGTCTCACCCATCCACCCTTTTCCAATGATTTCATTAAGCCTAGTAATCTCCTTTCTCATAGCCTCCATGTTTGCAAGGTTAGTGGAATAGGCACTCAAATCAAGATTAAAACATTTTTTACAACCTTGACTAGTGGAGGGAGTAGAGGTTTCATTTGCCTTAGGGAGATGTGAGTTGCTATCCCAAAGAATGCCATATTGCATCTCAAGTTCTTTGTGCTTTTCATCCAAGTCACAATACTTTTTCTTGAGAGCTTTATTTGCTTTCTTTGTAATAGCATGGTCCTCTTTCTCTTTGGCCAAAGCCTTGCGAAAGGATTCCACCTCATTTCTCTCTAATGCAAGAGCTTCTTTGCTAGCAATGTAGAGATCATCTTGTTGGATAAGTCTATTCTCTAGATTCTAGCTCGGCTTGGACACTCTCTAAATCCTCCATTAGCTTAGTGATGAATAATTTGGTCTTTCCACCCAAATTTTTAGTTATCATGTTTATTTCTTCATCACTAGATTCATCATCACTAGAGCTATCACTAATATCACTACTAGAGATATCACTAGGAGGTGGAGGATATTTGGCCTTCTATTTGGATTTGACCTTCTCACGCTTTGCCATGAGACAAATGTGAGGGGAGTAGTAGTCATCATTGGACATGTTGTTGAAGAGCCTTGGTGTAGGGGATGACTTGTGAATATCAATGGTTGCAACCTTCTCATCCTCCTCACTTGTGCTCTCTCTAGTTGAGTCTCATTCATGCCCAATATGAGCCTCTCCCATGTACTTCTTGCTCTTTCTATGGCCGGCCTTCTCCTCTTTCTTGTCCTTATTGTATTTGTTGTCCTTGATCTCATATGGACACTTGGCAATGAAGTGATCGGTGCTACCATAATTGTAGCATGTCCTCTTTTTCTTGTTTGAAAAGTTTCTCTTCACTACCTTATAGCCTTGCTTCTTTAGCCCCTTGTGAAACCTCTTCATAAAGAGAGCAACATCATCAACCTTCTCATATTGATCATCATCATTTTCACTTTCACTTGAAGATGATGTGGTTTCTACTCTTTCTTGGACTTGCTTGATTGCTTTGGGCTTGCTAGTTGAAGCTTGCTTGTTGATCTTGGACTTGCTTGTAGAGCCTTGCTTACATGATTTGTTGGCCTTGAGAGCTACATCCTTGATCTTGATGCCTTCTAGCTTTGCTTACAATTCACTAAGCTTCTTCCTCTCATTTGCTTCTTTTGATTATATGTCAAAGGTCAAGATCCTCCCAAGTATATCATTTGGTGTGAAATACTCAAACTTCTTCTTGTCTCTAATTAGATTCACTATAGTCTTATTTCTAGGTGAATAAGCTTCCAACATAATCTTGACAACTTTATGATCATCTAGCTCATCACAACCATATCCTCTAATCTTGCCCACCAATGTCATCAATCTATCAAACATCTCTTAAGGCCCTTTTCCATCCAAGATTACAAATCGGTTGAGCTTTGATATCAACAAATCAATTCTTGCCTTTCTCACTTTGTTAATCCCTTCATGTGCTAGGTACAAAGTGTCCCATATTTGCTTGTCAACATCAACCCCAATCACTCTATTGTGGCTTGACCATTGAGGTGAATGATTCTTATCTCTTCTAGTGTTGGGTTCTTGAGATCAACCGGTGGCTCAAATCCATTCTAAATAATCTCCCAAATGCTAGGGTGAAGACCTATAAGATAGGCTCTCATCAAGTGCTTTCACTTAGCAAAGTTAGTTCCATTGAAATGGGGTAGCTTGCTCATGGGCACATTGATGAAAGACCTCCGATCATGGTTAGTCATAGATATAGAAGAGTAGTTAAAGGATACGGTGGCATATTTGTTGTTGTTGGCTTTGCCCTTTCCTCTCTTCTCCTTCTTGTCCCCCTTCGACACTTGGTAGGACTCATCATCATCATCTCCATCTTTGGAACTACTGGATATGTCACTTGATGATGCATTTGTTGCCTTCTCTTCTTCTTCCTAGCTTCTCTCCTTCTTCTTCTTGCTTCTCTTATGAGCTTTCTTTTTTTCTTTGCTTCTTGTCTTCTAACCGGTGCTGCTCCTTCCTCTCTCTTGCTTTTCTTTAGAGCTTTCTTGCCTCCTTCCTTCTTCTTCTCTTATTGTCATTGAGAGCTCTTTCAACATCAGTAGCCTCAAGATGTGGTAGCGTGGTGTTGCTTGCTGTTGATGCGCTCAACTCGCTACTATCCGTGTCAACATCCACTGGCTTCACGCCACTAGTTTCTCCTCTAGGCTCCATACCTCACACGGTGAAGCGCTCACGAGGTAACCTTCTCTGATACCACTTGTAGGATCTCTGGTTAGCATATAGGGGGCTGAATAGACCTATCAAAACAAACACTCAAACTTTCATCAAATTCAACTTGTGGCACTACCGATCTAACCTCGTGGCACTGTCGGATAGCGACACTGCTGGGCTAGAACAGCAGCACTGCTACACCTATAGACAACTTTGAGTCACAGTTCAAAATCAGTGAATGTAAACTTGAATCAGAGAAATTTCTTAGCTTCCTGTAGGTATGAGATTCATAGATCGAGAGCTAGAAGTGGCAGGAACACAACACACAAGTAGATCGACCATAAACCCTAGAAATCACCTCAATAATAATATGAAATGCAAATGATGTAAATCAAGCACAAGGTGACACGATGATTTAACTCATCATTCATCTCGCCACCAAGGCTTGCCTACATCCACATTGTTGAGGTTAGCCACTAAGGCTTAGGGCTTTGCAACCCTTCCTCATTCTCAAGTCAAGAGACTCAACTCTTGAGACGAGGGGTGAGTTTACTAGCTTCAAGAGGTGGTTACAAACCTCTCAGGGCTACCACATAAGTTGGCAAGCTCCACGGATGATGCTCTAGCCAGCTAGGAGCAAAGCTCCAAGAGTAATAAACACAACAGTTAGCCAAAATGTGAATCAAGTGCTCTTTTGTGTTGGGGAATCAAAGGATCTACTATCTAATTGAGTTTGGGACCTTTTTCTCTTAAGGATTGATGGGGAAATCAAGGGAGAATGCTTGGGAGTTCAAGGTCACCAATGGAGGAGAGAGAAAAGGGCACTCTTCTATTCTTGGATGAGTTGAATGAGTGCAAGACCGAAGAGAGATATTGGGGAGGAAGGGAAAAGGTATAAGTACCCTCTAGCCCCAATGGTCACTTAAGTCACGGCAGTGCCGTGGCTCTTAAGTGCGGCAGTGCCTCTCTCTAGGTGCGGCACTACCGCACTAGGCAAGACAGCAAAGGTAAGAGTGAAGTGCTGGCTGTCTTCGTTGTGAATCTGAAGATGCATGTGTAGGTTTGAGCATTTGGTAGCATATGTTAGCTTAAGCATTATGCTCCCCTTTATAGTACAGCTTTTCCTATACTCAAATTCAAAATCTAAAAGAATTTAAACCTTTTTTGAGTTTTAAGCCATCAAGATTTGTAATTGGGGGCTCCTCTGTTTCATGTAACATCCTCAAATATAAATTCCCTACTTGTTATCTCGATAAATCTCATTAGTTCTCTAATTATGTGGTCATTATCACAAAAACCCACAATTAGGGCTTGATTGCACTTTCAATCTCCCCCTTTTTGGTGATTGATGACAACCCAATTAGAGCTTATAAAAAATATAAAATAAATACTGAGATTTTTTGAACCAAGGGTGTAGAGCCTCTCCCTAAATGTGTGAATAGAGAATTGAATTCTCAAATTTACATAAGAAGCCAAGATTCATATTTTAGTGAAAGTGATAGGGCTCCCCCTACATCCATGCTCCTATGGGGTGCTACACACTATGTCAGGTATGTAGACATGATGCGAATGACAATTCATGCACAAGTTTTGCTGTAACAGCTGGGTGCGGCACTACCGCACTTGCTGTAACAACACAGATAAGAACAAGCACCACACAACATGTAACATATATAAAGATGTACATTCTAGCACAATATTATCCCAAGCTACATCATAGATTAATTCATGTCCATATCCCACACATATAAAGTACTTAGGTAGCATTATTACATAAATAGAGTTTTGAATCATCTCTCAAACTCTCAACCTAACAAAGTCTACTCTAAACGGATAAGAACATGGAGCTCTAGCTACAGCAATCTCCTCTCTATGGCATCAAAAAAGTTATTGACCCATCTCTAATTTCTCCCCCTTTGGCATAAAACACCAAAAAGAGAAGAAAGACCAACATTCACTCCTCATCTTCTTGGATGGTATCCCAATCGACATCATCCCCACCAGCAGCTCCGCTAGCACCTGCAACATCCTCCTCACCACCATCATCATTGTCATCGGAGGAGGAGGAAGGGGACACCACCACCCTCCCTTGGCGATGGGTGGTCGAAGTGTGGCGTTCATGTCTGGTGCTCCTCCTCATGGACTGCAAGGTGGAGCTCAACCTCGTGTGAGGATCAAGCTCTGGCTGCTCCTGCTCCTCCTCCTCCTCATCAGCCTCTGAATCTGTGTTAGAGAGGCTAGGGACGTTGTCAAACCTTGGCGGTGATTGTACTGGAGAAAGAGGTGGTAGCCCTGCACCCTCTCTAGCCTCTCGGTTGGCTTCACGATTTTCCAACCGGTCCTCATATGCGGTCCTCGCTGCATAGGTGCAAGTGGTGAAAATGGCCTTGATCCAATTCCCAAACTTCTCCATCTTCTTTTCCTTGTGAGTCATAGAGTGAGATGACTCTGGCACATCCTCAACTGATGGAGAGCATCTCACTACCCTGCTAGCACCTGAGGCTTGGGTCTTCTCAATCTTGTAGACGGTGTGGAAACCATCTTTATCAAACCTGTAACCAGTGACCCTCTCAATCATGAATATGAGATAGGAGGCATAGGGCATCCCCTTTCTCCCATCCACTGTGGCATTCCTTAGCTCATGGCACATGAAGCGAGGGACATTGAACCTGTCACCTCTAGGGGCAAAACCTAGCAAGCACATTCCTCACATAGCCATTAAGATCTAAAGCTGCTCCATCTTTAGGACTTATTGTGTGCCTGATCAAATTGTTCAAAATGTAGTAGTAGCTCTTCAAGCCACTGACCTTACCATCTGCACTTCTCCTATCAATCCACATATATGCAATGTCACGGATCTCAGCTCTAGCCTCATCATGAATATAAGTGAAGCCCCGCTCCAAAACCAAGGATCTAGCTGAAAGTCACAAAGTCAATCCTATAATGTCGTCCCTCAGTCATCTAGTGAATCTCATCAGTGTAGATGTCATAGAAGAAGGTGGCATGAAACTAGGCTAGCACTTCCTCATTTCAATTGTACCAAAAGCTCATGATATCATTGAGTCCAAATAGCTCACAAGCCTTGATCACTTTGTTGAACTCAGGCTCATTCTTCCCCTTCATCTCCTCCCAGTCAACATTCTGCATCTTGACAATCTTTGACTTTTTGGAGTTGAAAATCACTAAGGCATAAGGATTGTTGGAATGAAACTCATTCCAAAACCTATAGTCCACCCCCAAATCCTTTGGCTGCTCATAAGGATTGTTCTCACGTGTTGCTTGTTGTTGATGCGCTCAACTCGCTGCTGTCCGTGTCGACATCCATACCTCACACGGTGAAGCGCTCATGAGGTAACCTTCTCTGATACCACTTGTAGGATCTGAGGCTAGCCTAGAGGGGGTGAATAGGCCTGTCAAAATAAACACTCAAACTTTCATTAAATTCAACCTGCGACACTGCCGATCTGACCTCGCAACACTACCAGATAGCGCCACTATCATGCTAGAACAGCAGCACTACCACACCTGTAGACAACTTCGAGTCATAGTTCAAAATCAGTGAATGTAAACTTGAATCAGAGAAATTTCTTAGCTTCCTGCAGGTATGAGATTTACAGATCGAGAGCTAGAAGTGGTAGGAACACAACACACAAGTAGATCGACCACAAACCCTAGAAATCACCTCAACAACAATATGAAATGCAAATGATGTAAATCAATCACAAGGTGACATGATGATTTAACCCATGGTTCATCTCGCTATCAAGGCTTGCCTACGTTCACGTTGTTGAGGTTAGCCACTAAGGCTTAGGGCTTTGCAACCCTTTCTCATTCTCAAGTCAAGAAACTCAACTCTTTAGATGAGAGGTGAGTTTACTAGCTTCAAGAGGTGGTTACAAACCTCCTGGGACCGCCACATAAGTTGGCAAGCTCCACGGATGATGCTCTAGCCAGCTAGGAGCAAAACCCCAAGAGTAATAAAAACAACCACCGACCAAAACGTGAACCAAGTGCTCTTTTGAGTTGGGGAATCGATCTGCTCTCTAATTGAGTTTGGGACCTTTTTCTCTTAAGGATTGATGGGGAAATCAAGGGAGAATATTTGGGAGCTCAAGGTCACCAATGGAGGAGAGAGAGAAGGACACTCTTCTGTTCTTGGATGAGCTGAATGAGTGGGAGACCGAAGAGAGATGTTGGGGAGGAAGGGGAAAGGTATAAGTACCCCCCAGCCCCAACGGTCACTTAAGTCGTGGCAGTGTCGTGGCTCTTAAGTGTGGCAGTGCCTCTCCCTAGGTGCAGCATTGCCGCAGTAGGCATGACAGCAAGGGTAAGAATGAAGTGCTGGTTGTCTTGGCTGTGAATCTGAGGATACATGTGTAGGTTTGAGTACTTGGTAGCACATGTTAGCTTAAGCATTATGCCCCCCTTTATAGTATGGCTTTTCCTATACTCAAATTCAAAATATAAAAGAATTTAAACCTCCTTTGAGTTTTAAGCTATCAACATTTGTAATTGGGGGCCCCTCCGTTTCGTGTAACATCCTCGAATATAAATTCCCTGCTTGTTATCTCGATAGATCTCATTAGTTCTCTAATTGCGTGGTCATTATCACCAAAACCCATAATTAGAGCTTGATTGCACTTTCAAAATGACAAAGAGATAGAATAATCTCACATTGTGAGAATATTGGGAGAAAATAATAGTTGTCGACAACGCTACCTCTATAATTGTAAATGTTTCTCTTCTGAGAACCCGGATCTGAAAAATAGAGTCCATGGCAAAGTCGCTTGTAGCGATTATATCGGGTCAATGAAGAAAGCAATTGAGGTTGAATCTCCTACTATGAAAAAATAAATGTTCTGCTATATCTCTGGCAAATAAAATGAATGAATATGAAATATGCAGTTAATAAGTGGATTACGAAAATCCATGTAGTTCCCAAAGAATATAAATCATAACATATGAAAATTAAATCTCATACTAAGTATTAAGAAGTCTAAGGTAGAATACATTCATGAATGAATATCGAAGTCTCAAGAAGAGCATGTCCTAGAAGAAAGAGTCATTGAATGACTTTATAGTGAATAACACTCTCATTGTGTATATCTCATAATAATCTCTCATGCAGCAGAGAATATATCTCGTAGAAGAGATATATAATTCACCCAAAATGACAACATCCTTGAAGGAATTAATCCATGAAGGATTTACTAGTCGATTCTTAAATAAACACCCTTAATCCCTGAAGTGAATATAGACCTAAGAGAAAGAAAATGAGGAATCGTAACCACCATGAAGGTGTTATAAGAACACTTAGAAAGTGCATATTAAAAGCTAGTAATGAAGTGATGATATCCTCTAAATAACATAGAAGGTATAAGAAAAATGATGATTTTGGCAATTGAATTATCCCCTAAATGCCAAATATAAGACTAAGTTTATTATTTGGTAGTACAATCAAAATTCTAAAGATTTATAGAACATATAATTCGAAAAACCATAGAGGGAGAATATAAGTATTCAAACTCTAGTACAAGTTTGATGCACTATCTAGAAGATATTGAATATTGTAAATTATTTACCCCCATAATCCTCCAAAAGGATTTATTATTCTGAAGGATAAATTTTATTTGTTTTGCACAACTAATAAGTGGTCATTTATGCATGAAGCATATTGCTCTTGTTTACTCATATTATAATTCATAGAAGAATTATTGAGCCAACATTTTGAAAGATATAGCATTGTGGTACTGCATATCATTATTAAGCACATACTTATAAAAAGTGTGGTTTTAACAATGATGTTCAAATGATGGCTTTATGAGAGAGAGTAATTTGATTGAATTTACCTTGAAGGTAATTAAAACCACTAGAATTACAAAGATCAAGTAGATCATATTTGATAAAACATTGAAGTTTATGCATAGATCATGAAGATTAATATCTATTCATGAAGAATATAATATCTTGAAGAATACATGACCAAGAAGATTAAATATTGTACTCTTTTTTTCTATGTGAGTTTTTACTTGAAGATTTCTCACACAAGATTTTTAATGAGACAACATGTACAATGTAATTAACGAATGCGATGTACTTTTTTCTTCAAGAACCGTTTTTTTCAACTAGGTTTCGGACAGAGTTTTTAATGAGGCATGTGCATATCGTGGTAATCGTCTAAGGGGGGTGTTGTAAAACATACGGACTCTATCCTAGAAAAAAAAGGAGAAGGAAGAGTTCTAATCCTAGTCTGTTTGTACGTGGGCTTTTACCAAACTCTTAGACCTTTGTAGAACTATATATATGTAGGAGCTCTATGTTGTAATCACCAATATTCAGAGAAATAAAGAATAGTCTCCCTATCTCTTGTGTCTATATGTTCTATATTTATCTACTATATTGATAATGAGAGACGGAGATATTTTATAACACCATAGAAGTGAGAAAGCTCGCGCCTTTTGGAACATCGGTGGATAACGAATCTGCGTTAATAAGTGGGCCCACTTCGTGGATGGAATTATGGAAGTCAAACGCCCGAACCGAATGGCAGCGTAGGGCATGTTTGTTTCCGGGATGCGGCTCCGAGGCCGCGTTTTGGGAATCGCCGAGCCGCATTCATTTTCTGCCGTGAAACGCGCGAGCGCCGTAGACCGTTCGGCGTCGTTTTCCACGCATCTCGGTCGCCAACGCGCTTATGAGCGGAAACAAACAGGCCCGTAATCCCATGGGAGGTCGATGTGTAATCCCATCAACGGTGGATTGCAGTGGTGGATGCACGATGCGGGATAAGGGGGGCTAAAACAATGGAGATATTGATTTGCACGAATATTTAATGGTGAAATCAAGCTTTTGCTACAGTAATTAGGCTTGAAATCAAGAAATTCGAGGGGGCTGGGGCGCTGGTGGATTGGATGTGCAGGCAAAGTCGCCAGATCCTGCGCGACCGTAAAGAAGCATTAGGGTTTTATTTGTGTACGAGTCTCTAAATTCTTAACTGTATAACTCCAAAACTAAACACGGTTAATTAGCATATGAGTACCGGTGAAGCCGGTACGGCCATCTAAATGGAGGCAAGGGAAGGAGGGCGTTAAGGGATGACAAATGTGCCCTGCTAGAATTTTTATTTTATTTTTTTATCATAAACCAGGTGCTCGGCTGATGGTTTTTTCTAGATGATAAGTCAACTGATACTGTCTTATTATAAGAGAAAAACATTGTATTAGCTGATAAGCCAGGCTGATAAATTCAAGCGGACATAGGCTAAGGAAAGACCTTCCTACTAACACGTTGCAAATTTTCGTATCGATAAGAGTAACATGTTGCAATTTTTTTTCCGATCGATGAGCAAACAAACGAAGAATATTTTCATGTGGACACCGTGTAGATGCTGAGTGCACTAATTAGAGAGCTTTGGACCTCGATCAAACGACTTAGCAAGTCTGAAGACTAATATATGCAAATTAATGGTTTAGACCTTAAACAAGTTTGAAGAATGTTCAATTATAGTTTCTCTCTACTGTGAAAATATAGCAACATCAATCATGTCATCTTGCATATACATTGATGAGTCAAGTTAAAGTCTTACCAATTAGAAACCTAAGACATTTAAAAATCGGAACAATATTACACCCCGTGGTGGTACAAATAGAAAGGCATGGTACAAATATATATAAAAAGGCACATTCAGGTTTCGGCAACTTCTGCCAAGAAGCCGTCATAACATTGTGTTTAAGAGGAAGAGCTGTTTTGGTGAACAATAGAAGCAAGAGCTGTTTTTAGGTCCGGAGGAACCTGTAATCTGTGACGACTCAAGTGCTCCAGCTCTTCCAAAGCCTTCCAAAGGAGGACTTGAGATGCTCTTCAAAAGGACTCGAGATGCTCCGGCTCTTCCAAAGGACTAGAGAGGAGTGCTCCGGCTCTTTCAAAGGACTTAAGGAGCCATGCCAAACAATCCCTGAGTAGTTTGTCGCATTTCATCCAACTCCAAAAAGGACCATCAGAACTAGATGACAACGGTAAATATACGTTGACAGGTCGACAGCAAATCAACCACAACTAACTTGTTTAGTCCTGCCTCTATAATGTTCTATTATCAGTTTCTTATAAGTACAAAAATTCCTACTCCAAAAGACGAGAAATGTATCGTCAGAAAAAAGCAGTGTCCGACTTACATGCGGGGTATCATACCCCTTTTTCCGCGTAAAGAAATCATACATTCTTTTGACATGCACCTACAAAGCTTTCTTTCTATCAACATAAAGACCCTTCTCAGATGGAGACCCAAAATATGAAGATTTTAATAATTCTGACTCGCATGGCCAAAGTGCTCCTCTGGAGCTTTATTCTTTGTGTAAGCACTTTGCAAGGGCACGGTGAAATCCATGGACAGTTTCAGATCTTCGCCAAAGTTTTGTTTTGATAACACCTGCCACCAATCATCCTACATGTATGTCGTCAGCCCAATTGCAACAGTTGCACATTTCCTCGTGCAAACCCCAGCTTCAGGCTCATCCAACTCAAGGCCCCTCAAGAGCTTAGCTGCTGTGAAGAACAATCATTCTAGTCAACCTCCATGCCATCATTTGAGCCTCTTGGCATACATCTTACATGGACTATGGGCACATGCTCTTCAGGCTCAACATTGTTTCCACAGCTGCTTTCTCCCTTGGGGTAATCCAAAAACACTGCATCCTTGTACATCCAGTTCCCCTTCTCAAGAGAATATATATCATCAAATGGTTCCCCACATAGTGCACAGATACTTTGCCTCTCGTCTGCAGGGACCATAAACTCACACACTTCTTCTGTAGAACCTAAATCTCCATCAGAAGCCTCAGTGCTGTCCTCAATTTCATGTGATCCATGGATGTAAATGTTCTTGCTAGGGTACCATCTTTTAGGTGCGATACCAGTATAGATTGTCTCAGACTCCCTTGGCCCACAGCTTGATGTATGCAAGCTCAGTTCTTCAACCCTGAACCTATTACCACAGGTTTTACACTGATGGCTTTGGTCATCAAAGAGGCTGCTAATCACGTGCTCATGGTACTTGCGAAGTTTCTCTGGCTTGAACTCCAGGCCAATGAGGTCACCCATCTTAATTTCGATAGCTTTGGGTAATGAAGCGTTTGTTGGGGCAGATGAATCAGAATTAGATGACACCTTACCAACTAAAGGTTTCAGAGCCGGCAAAGGCACAGCTGAAGCTGTGACATCTTTAGCATTCATGCTTGATGCTTTATTTGGCTGTGAAAGGGCAGCATTGGATGAATCAGAAGCTGGCGAAGAGATTAATCCCTTTGCAACCAGGGAACTGAGAAGACTCGAGAGCGGCGCAGCTTTCTCTGCACTCTGTGTTGATGGAGGTGGTGGCAGACCCGGTGGCAATGGTGGACGAGAAGTGTCTGGTGTCTGTGTATGCGAAGTGGTATTTTCACCAGCAGTATTTTGAAGTGATAAAGAAGCCACTGGAAGTGACCCACTTGGACCAAGAAGTTGTGCATCACTGTGGTTATTTGGTTTGAACCCACACTTTATGAGACCAGCCAACAAATTACTAGCACTTGTCAGATCTGAGCTTATAGGGGTGGAATCACTGGGTAAAGAGACTTCTCCAAGCTGGGAAGGTCTGAACAGTGATGGAGAATTTTCACGCGAAAAACTTGCCTGCAATGGATCAGATGGCTTAATATGTGACTTTGACTGTAAGGTAGGGTACTTTTGTGTCTGCTGGGTTGCCTGTAGACTAGGTTGGCCCTGAGTAAGTCCATCATTGTGAACCACAACATGAGAATCTTTAGCAAGTACTGGCAATGCTCTTTGGCTATATTCTTCTTGAGGATTTTGGCCCAATTGAGAAAATGATCTGGAAGGATAAAAATCAGACTCGGCAGGATTTGGAGAACCCTGGCGTGCAAAGGGTGCAGTAGAAGAAGGTGAGTGAGCTTGTGGAGGGGAAGATGACCAATATCTATGCTTCTGCTGCCCAAAAGCTTCAGTTGATCTTATTGGCACACTATTTGCAGTATCTAGGCTTGACCTTCCAGCATAGAGTCCTGATAACCCAACAGGTACAGATGAAGTGATACTTGCTGACATGGTGCCACTATAAATGGTGGACCTCTCTGCTGGCTGATTTGAAAACCTTGATATCCTAGGGTCCAACCCAATGTCTGGGAGTGTTTTTTCCTGGGACACCCAGAGAGAGGAACCTCGAGGTGGTGGGAACTGTTGTCCTTCAGGCCTAATTTCCCTATCAATTCTTGCTTCCACCTCACGCTTGCCAAGAAGGTACTCTTCCTGATCCTGAACAATTGAAAAGACAAGTAGTATTATAATACTTTCCAACAAGAAAGAAATTTTGTATCGTGCATGTTTAAAACATCTCTGGCATTATTATGTAGTGATAATTAGCATATCAATATTTACTGGATACTTGATATAATTTTCTTTCAATAATTTTGATTCACATACCATGTATGCTGAAATTCTTCTTTCTTGGCCTGCTGCAAGTCCAAATCTTGACACGTTATCAAGTTTATGTGTGTTGGGATCTATACGTTCCACAGGTCCTGCTTCTGCCCATTTAGCCCTTTGGAGGTTTGCAAACTTAGCATTGCCATCATCAGACATCCATTCTCCTTTTATTACATTATTGCTACCACCATATTCTGCTGCTTTAGAGTGTACATCATCCCAAACATATTCTTCTTCCTCAGAGTGCTTCCAGCTTTTGTTTGATGAAGGCCTAACAACTCTATCGGCATTAATTGAAGGAGTTGGAAGAAGTGCACTATCCAAACGTACAGATCCTGAAGGCCGAACATCCTTGCTTGCATAAAAGTTGCCGCGCCTGTCAAATTGTTCTTCAGAAGACCCAACACCAGAGGCATAATAAGGCCCCCCAATTCCATCTTGACCTTTGGGTTTTGAGCGAACTTGACCAGTTCCCACAACAGCCTGCTGTGAAATGTTGGAGAATCCAAGGCCCCTCACATCTCTACCTGCCTGTTTTTCATGAACAGGATTGCTAAAAGGGTCCCTCTGAGTGTGCTGTATGTTCTGCATGTTACAGTTAAAAGTAGTATATTAGAGAAAAAAAATGTGAATGACACAAGGAGCAGTGACACTTTTCTGCCATTTTACATGAAGAGGTGTCAAAAGAGCCAAAGAGATAGCAGCGAACTTACAGGTCTAGCATTAGGAGCTTCTAATCGTCTCCCTGCACTTCTATCAGTACCTAGCCTGTTAGCCCTCTCAATATCATCGCCTGTATCAGCAATTACAGCTGTCTTAGCACCACTTCCAAGTATCCCCTGTCCGAAGTAAGGGAAAAACAGCATCAGGAACAAAATCACATGGGGTGCAAAAGAACAAAGTGGCAACTACAATGCTACACATGGTACATATTTTGATTATGTCCCAGAGGTCAAAGGAGTGAACAGGTGTATAACTTGAGAAAGAATATCTTGCCTTAGTTGGTTGATTGAGCTGCTGTCTCGCTTCCAAATATTTTGGATTTACATGTATGCTATTGGATGGGCGCGGGGATTGAGAATCAGTCCTTGATGGTGCAGCACTCGATCCATTGGCAGATGACTGAAAACCAAGTTCCTTCTCAATCATTTGGAGCGGAGGAAGAGGAAACACTCCTTTCCATGTTCCAAAAAGGTGCCTCATGCTATGATGTATAGAAGGATCAACTTGTTTATATGCCTTGCAGAACACCTAGCAAAAAGATGAAAAGTATAACAAAAGAAAACTTAGTTATTGTGATGTCCAAGTCACACCCTCTCAATAAATAAATATTGTTTCCAGAGATTGGAACCATCTCTAATCCCATATCAAGATGGTACAGGATGAAATACTAACCTCTGGTAATCTTGCTGAGAAATGTTTAACATAATCTTTTCCAATATTTTTTACAATACTGTCAAGTAGATATAGTGATGGTAGTTTCTGTTCACTTGGAACCTACAGGGACAAGCAACCATCAAATAAAATAGATACACCCCCTCCATACATATAGTGGATAACAATTGCATAACACTATAGTGGATTATAGTAATACAGGGCAAGAAAAACCAAACGCTGATATGCCTCGACAATGTGGATTTCAAGACAAAAACACTGGCAGATATGATTTAACAACAGAACATATACAACAGTGCGAGTCTTACAATTCACACAACTACATAGCTGAGAAGGTTCAATGGTGTTTATTTGTCATTCCTTTTATCCGGTGACTAGAAATCGATCTTACTTCTGAAGAATCCAGTATTTTTTCCTTTTAGAATACAACCAACGAAACAAAATGAGCAGATAACATGCTGCCTCAAACCGTGTATAGCAGCAAGGTTACACAATAATACACAAACAAAGTCAGCCAATGTTCAGCGGTTATCCAGGAGTGTAAGGAGAAGCCCAGTGCAGGCCAAACTTGTGGCATATATTATACTTCACAATTCCCTGTCTTTTTATCAGTGCATCGATATATTTTTCGTATGTACATGACGATGTATCATAAACTTCGGTTTGTAGAACTTTCTGAAATCTGGAAACTTTGCGATTCAACTGATTAGGGTACACAAATTGATAACTTTGTCACTGGTCAGCACGAGAACAGTAGAATAGTTACTGCAGCGTGACAATGTAATCTGTACACAAGTTTGTGGGGAGCGTGGGAATGAAACGCTTTTGAAGCCTGGTTCAATGTTCAACCATAATTTGATAATTTATGATGTTTTAGTACCATTGGTAACTGCCGTAGCCCTCTAATTAGCAGAGGGTGGTTCAAACCACAATGTTCATATTTGTTTTGCCGTGTCACGGGAGTCTGAAATTTATAAACCAATGAACACTTGAGAAACGAAGTTGAGCGAGGAACTTCGCGTTTGGAACCATATAAACCATGTATATTAGCATCACAAAAGCGAGCTCCGCAGACACAAGAGAGCGACTCCGCAGACACAAGAGAGCGAGAGGGAGGGAAAAGAGATGGGGGAGAGATATTTCTCAGCAAAGGTACGTAAATCAGCATTTCCTTTTGCATCTATTGTACACAAAACAACTCGCTGCGTAACATCACAGCGATTGATCTCGATAGCTAGCATGGACACTAGTGCGTACAATGCACAGAGGCCGGGTAACCCTACCACACCACCGAGCACATGTGATGTATCTAGCATAAGAGACAGCCTGTGGGTGGGTGGGTGCTAGTTGCTACTACTAGATGGCGCCTTAGAATTACTTTTACATGGTGAAATGAGGAAGAAGAGGGGGGAGACGGCAGTTTGACGAGCGTAAGAGGAGTCAAAGGCAAAGGTCACCTCGAGGATGTTGGCGCAGATGAGGGCGGCGATGGGCTTGGCGGCCTGGAGGTTCTCGCCGGCGATGATGGTGAGGTTGGTGATGATGGGCTTGGAGTTGAAGGTGAGCTCCCCGAGCGCAGTCCGGTACTGGCCGAGCAGCTCGTCGACCAGCGCTTGCTCGGCGGCGCTGGCGGCGCCATTGGAGGAAGCGGCGGCGGCGTAAGATCTGGGGTCCCGTGGCGGCGGCGGCTGCGCGAGGCGCGGCTTCTTGGCGCCACCGGGGTCGGGGCCCGCGGCGGATCTGCGGGCGGAGGCGGAGGCTTCCATGGGGACCGCGGAGGCGGAGGCGCGCATGACCGGCGGGTGGGCCGTGGGCGGACGGCAAGCTAGGGTTTGGGGCGCATGGGAGAGGGAGAGAGCGGGAGAGCTAGGGTTTGCGAGGCGGGTCGCGTAATCGAAGCGGCTGGGGTCTGGGGATCGGGGGGAATGGATTGGGGCGTCAGCGAGGGAGAGGGCAAGTGAGGAGGACGAGGCGGAAGCGGCGGCTTGGCTCGGCTGAGGACAGTGGATGCAGCAGGCAGCAGCAGGTTTGATTTGATTTCGCGTCGGCGTTTCGGGGCCGGAGGCCGGAGGGAGGGAGACAGAGGGAGGAAGCAACACGAGCCGCGAAACGAGGAAGAGGACGACGCAGCGATGGCACACTGATGTTGCCTTTTTATCGCATGGCCCCTTACTATTTGTGGAATTTGTCGCTGGTGTCTCGGCGTGGGACGGTCGGATGGAAACAGATGCAGCCCGATGCACCATAGCCCGACCTGAAGCATGGCATTTTGGCCCGATACCAGCAGGGCATAGTCCAGTGAGCTACGAGCTTAGGCCGGCACGGCCCAGTGAGCTACGGACCTAGGGCGGCACGGTCCGATGCATAGGGCCGTGTCTGGTCCGCTTCTCAAGCATATTGGGTGGCACGATACGGTTCGAAAAATGCCGCAAGCTCTTTTAAAACCTGATACCCTAATTAAATATATACAGATTCTTATCCTCCATAACCCTAACTCCCTTCCCATCCCAGAAGACGCAGTCGCTGCCACCCCAAGGGCGAAGCCAGGCCAAAATGGTGGCGGGTCAGGTGTAATACACGCTAGGGTCTTTGCCTTTAAAGAACAACGCAAAATAGTAATTCCTACTAAGTTTGTACAAATTCATGGGGTCAGCTGACCCCAACAACAAAACATAGATTTGCCCCTGCCCCCACCTCTCGTTCCGACTTCGCGGACACGCCCTTCTCCCCCCTCCCCCCGTCGCCTGCTTCTCTCTCTCTCTCTCTCGATGCTTCTCTCCGGTTCGCTTCCAGCACGCCTCCTCCGACCTCCGTGATGGACGACGAGCTCCTCCGTCCTATAGACGGATGCCTCCTCCCGGCGCCTGGCTCGAGTGCTTGACAGACGACAACCCGACGGCCGAGGCCCGACGCCAATGCCCGCCGAGGCCACCTTTTCCTCCTGGCCCTGCCCCGACGACAACCCGACGACGTGTTGATTTGCGGTCACCTTCTCCTCCTGGCCCTACCCCGACGGCCGAGGCCCGACGCCAATGCCCGCCGAGGCCCGACGCTAATGCCCGCCGTGGCACCGCCTCCACCCCCTCCGCACTGCCGGAGTGCACAAGCTGCAGGGGACGAATGCACCAGTAGCCATCCGCGACCTGCCTCTTCCTTGTGATGTGATGGCGGCGCTCCCCCACGCGACCACGCCTCGGCTCCTCCCCCACATAGCACTCAACGGCAGGGAGACTTAGGGCTCAGGATAGCCCAACCTACTTCATCGACCATGCTTTCCGAGCTAGCCCGGCCCAGAAAATGGCCCATAGTGTCGTGCCTGTAACACCCTTGGTGTACCGTCCTAAACCAACTACTAAATCATGTCATGAGCATCGTGTTTATGTAATAATGCATGTGATAGAAGATGTTGATAAATTTCTTATAGCCTAAAATAACCAATAAAAATGTTAAATGAATGTTGATTCAATAGCTCATGTGTATCAAGTAGGGTTAAAAATCAATTTTTATTAAGCAAAGGTACTATAGAACATGTGTGTGATATTTAAATAAAGTTTGAAGTACAAACTTTGTAGATGACAATGCAACTCTTGCTGTAGAAAAATAATATGACTAGATAGTATTTCTAATGGCTTAGAAACAAAACTTGAAGTCAAATTCAGCTCAAGATTTGGAAGAAATTTTAAGTTTAAAAACAGTGTGACAATGCCATGTTGGCGAATTAATTCTGAAAAATCTAGCTAAAGGTCAATGTCGTGTTTTTTGCTCCTTATGGTAGACTGGTGTGCCCTCGTTAGCATGATCGAGGTAGATTAACTTTAACTGTGTTAGGTTAGTTTTTAGACACACTTTAAAATTTGAGCTTAGCACGTGTCTGGCTGTTTGGGCGGGAGTGCGTGGTCACCACGTTCGGTGCGCGTCGTGGCTAGCATTGGCCGCACGCATGCGGGGGCAGGCTAATGGTGGCCACCCTCGGCCTGGCTATGGCGTGGCCAAGGCTTGGCCACCTTCAGCTGCGACGCCTACTGCTGGTCGTTGCACTACTGCCCCCGCTGCCACCCTTCCCACCTCGTGCTGCAGTGCGGCTACTGCCCTTCTCGCCATCGCATGCGTGGGCTTGTCCCTACTGCCGACGCCGTCGCGTCCGTGCTCTCTACAATCCTACGCTGCTGGCTGGCCCTGTTTGATGGCACTGTCTCTGCCGCGTGTGCGCTATCGGCCAGGCCATGCGCGGGGCCAAGCCGGAGTCACAGCGGCCTTCATCTTGCCGACGTGGCACTCTTTCCGCCGCTCAAATCACCTACTCACCGAGCTATTGCCTACCTCCATAGTCACGTCGCACTAATGCCCGTGTCGCGGTGTGACTGCCTCCCTTGCTTCATTAATGCAGCCTTGATCGAAGCAGGCATAGCCTTAAAGAGTTGTCTCCCCCGCCTGCCCTTGTCACTGACAGAATCACCCGCCTCACATGACAAATACGTGCGGTTCGGGACACCACACCTCAATTCGGCGTTCTAGTAGTTAGACAGGAAAGCCAGCTAGCAGCCCGACCCTCACCTTGGCGCAACCGAGCATTACTAGCGGCCAATTTTTGGTTTTTCGCACCGCCGGCCAGGTGCGCCGTCGTGCCAGTGAAATTAGGGTAAGGTCCGAATTAGTTCAATTGTTTGTATCCATGAGCTCGCCTTGACCTCCTCTATTTGGTGCTCACGCCATTTGGCTAGGGTGCTTACTGGAGACGGAGTGATGCATGGGTGTCCATTTCGAAGCGCCGCCGCCTCGGCGGCTCGCACGTGGCCAGGCCACCTTGGCACTTCTCTGCCTCAACCGTCACCGCAACACAAATTTCGGTGAGCTACTGGTGTTTACCCGTTATCCCTACCACCCCGATAGAACCTTAGATCACCAGAACAGTCGTCATTGTAGCCCACGACAGTGCGCATTCGAGTCTCTAACTGTCACCCATCCTTGCGCGTTTAGCTGTAAATGGTGGTTGGCCCCTTACCCCCGTAGCATGCCTAGGTTGTCCGGCGTAACCGCCTTATGCCGTCGGCCACCACACCGGCGCACGTGGGGATTCCAGGGACCTGCCCGTGGTGAGGACGAAAACAACCGAGGACTTGGTCGCAAAGCCATCGCCGATAGGAACAGTACACATAGTAGTCGTAGTATTACCTCGAAGCTCGGGGGCTTCTCTACAAAACCGTCGTCGCGCGTGGGCTCCCTGGCCTTGGGCCACATTGGGCCGTTGCGACGCACGGCCGCGTCCGCGCTGGGCTACTAGGCCGAATCAATGGCCTCCGGCCCTTTTCTTTTTCTAAAGCATTTTCTAATTTAGTTTTAAGTTAAACTTGTAAATTCAATATAAATTTGCGTAGTTAACCAAAAATTGTGAAACTAATTTTGCTAGCTTTCTAAAATCAAGATCTATCTGCTAGTATATTTGTTCACATAGTTTTATAATATTCCTAGGAGTTATATAATTAATTTGAGATACTTAATATTGTTAAGATATAAACTTGTAGAAATTTTTGTGATAAATTAGTGATAGTGTTGGCTCTAAAACTTTCACAGTAAATTTATAACATTATTAGGTGCTCACTATAATTTTTGTAGCTCCATAATAACTAGTTTGCTAAGGTAGCTTAATGAGCCCTAGTTCAAAAATATATATTTAATCCATAAAATACCGAAACACATTTGGGATTGTAGGACTAAAACATTTTTCTAGAGACAAGCCTGAAAGCATCTAGGCTCCTAATTGGGTTTCGGTGATTAATGATAATACATGATTACTATGACTAACGTGTGTTTTGCAGAGGCAATTAAGTTAGGTCATGGTAATAGAGATCGATTGGGCTATTATGGTGGTCATGCCCCTACGATGGAAATCATTTCGATTTTCAAAGGATGGACAACAAGGTTAAGGATGGACTAGTTCTAAATGTCGTTTGGTGTTGAAGAGACACTTAGAGTAGTTTAGAACTTTGTTTTTTCCTTTGGCCGTACTATTAAGAAGGGTATGGATGAGTAACTTGACCTAGGTGAGTCTAGTGGGTTAGGTGTGGTGCACACTTGCTAAACCTAGCACTAGATAGCTCCTAAAAAGCCCTTAGATCTAATGGAGCAAACTTCATTCATGTATAATCGAAAATTGGAAGTGAATGGAGGGTCAAATGCTGACCGGACGCTGGCTTTGGTGTGACCGGATGCTGGCGCAGAGTCCAGTCAGTTCATTTGATCAAGGTGAAGTCGTCTGGAAGTGACCGGATGCTAAGTCCTAGCGTCCGGTCGACTACAGTAAGGTTCCAGAGAGAGAAAATCATGACTAGACGTGTCCGGTCAGTGTTGACCAGATGCTAAGTCCCAGCATCCGGTCGACTCCAGAAAGGTTCTAGAGAAGAAAAATCACGATCGGACGCATCCGGTCAGTGCTGACCAGACGCTGTCCAGCGTTCGGTCACCACTTGATCACTAGAATTTGGGGTGAACTGACTGGTGCGTCCGGTCACCCCTCAGAGGTACATAACGGTTTGTTTTTCAGCCATGCTTATAAATACTTCCTCCATTAATGTGTGGGGGTACTTTTGCTTATTCCAACAGCTGAGAAACACTTTTGTGAGTACCAAGAAGAGCAAGGTCCTAGTGAGGTGATTGAGATTTGAGAATCCCAAAGAGAGCCCTTATTAGTGAGATCAAGAGTAGCAAAGTGTGCATCCACCCTTCTCATTAGGCTTGTCGTGGTCAAGTGAGAGTTCGTGCTTATTACTCTTGGTGATCGCCATCATCTAGACGGCTTGGTGGTGATTGGGAGCTTGGTGATCATCCGGTGGAGCTTGTGGATGACCCAACTCAAGTTGTGAGTAGTTGTGGGTGATTCACCGTGACAGAGTGTCGAAGAATCAACCCATAGAGAGCACTTGATCCTTGCGTGGATCAAGGAGGAGCTACACCATTGTGCGGGTGCTCCAACAAGGACTAGTGGGGAGTGGCGACTCTCCGATACCTCAGTAAAAACATCATCGTGTTTCTCCTTCTCTCTTTACTTTGAGCAATTCAACTCTTGTCATTTATATTCATAGAATTGCCATGCTAGAGTAGGATTAGAACATAGGTTGCTAAACTTTTGTGCGTTAGATCAATAGAAACACTTTCTAGGCACAAGGGGTTAATTGGGCTAACCGTAGGGTTTAATTATTGCAAAGAAATTTAGAATTGGCCCTATTCACCCCCTCTTGGGCATCTTGATCCTTTCAATTGGTTTCAGAGCCACGTGCTCATGTATTTAGGCTTAACCGCCTAGAGAAAGATATCACATGGGGATGAACCTCCTCCTATCTTTGAGAGGGATGATTTTTCATATTGGAAAATTTGCATGAAGGCGTACTTAAAAGCTCTAGATGTTGGAATACTTAGAGCCACCTCACAAGGCTTCCCAAAACCTTGGGATGTTACACACCTACAAGGTGATGAGGTGAATTATGAGAAATAGAATGCAAAGGCTCGAAACACCATCTTTAGAGGCCTTTGCAAAGATGTGTTTAACCAGGTGAGGAACCACAAAGACGCCCATACACTATGGTCGGACATTTGTGCGCTCTATGAGGGAACAAAGAGTGAGCGTGAGGAACGCTATTATCTTGTCATGAAAAAACTTAACTCTTTTGAGATGCTTCCTAAAGAATGTGCTAATGAGATGTACTCATGTTTGAATGTTCTTGTAGAGGAAGTCAATGGGCTTGAACTCACTCAAATGCAACCATCTGATGTTGTAAGAAAGATTTTGTGTGTCCTCTCCATTGATAAATATGGGCATATTATGACCATGCTTCATCAAGGTGATCTTTCCATCGCTACACCGACACAAATCTTGGGAAAGATCAATGCTCATGAAATGTATATGCACATCACGCCACAAGATGGCTTATCCTCTACCAAGAAGAAAGATAAGGACTTAGCATTCAAAGCTAGCCAAGAGAAGGACAAAGCAAGACTTGAGTATGAGAGCTCAAGTGATGATGAAGTTGATGATGCAAGTCTTGCTCTCATGGTGAGAAAAACCACCAAGATGCTATAGAAGCTCAACAAGAGTGGCATCAAGTTCGATGGCAAGAAGAAGAAGTTCTTCACTAGCTCTAGAAGGAAGCCAATCTCCGAGATGGATTGCTACAATTATGGAGAACTTGGTCATCTAGCACACCAATGCACCAAGCCCAAGAAAGACAAGTTCAAGAATAAGTACAAGGGCAAGAAAGATGACTCAAGTAATGAAGAAGAAGATGAGAAGAAGAAAAACAAGCCATACATGAAGAGAGATGGCAAGAAGAAGGATTTCCATAAGAAGAAGAAGAGTGGAAAGGCATACAACGTCGGCGATTGGCTCACGGACATTGATTCATCTAGTGGCTCATCCAATGATGATAGTGACAACAAGAAGGTGGCCACCATTATTATTGACTCTTCATCATCTTCACCACCACCACCGCCATCATCCTCTACACACCTATGCCTTATGGCCAAGGGTGAATGTAAGGTATCAAATCTTGATGATAGTAGTGGTGATGAACATGCTAGTAATGATGATAGCGATAGTGATGATGATGAATATGAATCACCTTCTTATGATGATCTTGCGAGATTGCTAAAACAATACACTAAGATTATTATAAAGACTTGAGCTAAGAATGAAAATCTAGAAGCTAAGAATGATTCACTTTTAGCAAAATGTGATATTGCAGAAAAGGCTAGTATTGAGCTTAGAGAAACAAATGTGCTATATCATCCAAACTCAAGGAGCTCAAATCTTCTAAGAAAGGGCTTAAAGATAAACATGATAAACTTGAGGGGATGCACAAGGAGCTCATCACTAGCCACAACAAGCTAAAAGAAGAATACACTACTCTTAAGATTAATCATGATAATCTTGTCATTGCTCAAGAATTTCTATCCAATAAGCCACATGATGCTACTAACGATGTTGTTAAGATTGATATAGCTACATCATATGATGATTTGATCGTTGAGAGCATTAAGCAAAGTTCTAGTAGCAAGGGCAAGCAAGTGATTGAGGTCGATGATTATGATGAGTTTGTCAAGCTCAAGAATGACAATGAAAAGCTCAAGAAAGATCTTGAAGAAATCAAAAGCCACAACACTACTATGCTAGAAACTCTTAATCATGATGGTGATTTGATGCTTGAGAATGAGAAGCTAAAAGAAGAGAACAAGAAGCTCAAGGAAGAGAAAAACAATGATGCTCTCAAGGAAGAGAAAAAGAAGCTCAAGTTGGAGAAAGAGCATCTCAAGATTGGTTTGAGCAAGTTCACAAGAGGCAAGCATCTTCAAAGTGAGCTAACACCGTCATGAAGATGGATACAAGTGGCATTGGGTACTTGGCAAACCAAGAGAAGAAGGCTTAAGCTCAACAACAACACAAATCAAAGCTAAAGCCAAAGAGATGTTTTGATTGTGGATAAGGTCACTTTGCCCATGAGTGCCAAACTCCACCACCACAACCTTTATCCAAGCATGCTAGACCTTTTGCCTTCAATGCTCATTACATGCTTAGAAAGGATTCTAGTGGGAAGATAAAAGTCATATTCTTAGGACCTCCCAACAAGAATAGGCCTAAGAAAATTTGGGTAGCAAAATCACTTGTTGAGAAGGTGAAGGGCCCTCAACAAGTTTAGGTTCCTAAAGCTTAATTTCTTGTGTGTAGGTGAACTACAAGACCGATGGAAGTCATTGGGTTATTGATAGTAGTTGCACACAACACATAACTAGTGATCTTCGTATGTTCACCTCACTAGATGAAGTAGATAGACAAGAAAGAATCATATTTGGAGATAATTCAAAGGGCAAGGTTAAAGGATTGGGCAAAGTGGCAATATCAAATGATCATTCTATCTCAAATGTGCTATATGTTGCTTCATTGAGCTTCAACTTGCTATCCGTTGGATAATTATGTGATCTTGGCTTCCAATGCTTGTTCACCGAGAAGGAAGTTGTTGTATCTAAGAAGGATGATGATCAAGTGATATTCAAAGAATTTAGATACAACAACCTATACTTAGTGGATTTCACCTCCAAAGATGCTAACTTGAAAACATGCCTATTCATCAAAACAACATTTGGGTGGCTATGGCATAGAAGACTTGCTCATGTTGGGATGAGCTCACTCAAGAAGCTAATGAAGAATGATATAGTGAGAGGGTTGAAGGATGTGAAGTTTGAGAAGGACAAGCTTTGTTGTGCATGTTAAGCCGACAAGCAAGTTGCAAATACTCATCCAACAAAAGCTTTCATGTTAACCATAAGAGTGCTAGAACTCCTTCACATGGACTTATTTGGACCAACAACATACAAGAGTTTGGGAGGAAATCTTTATTGTCTTGTGATTGTTGATGACTATTCAAGATACACATGGGTATTCTTCCTTCATGACAAATCTAAAGTTGCATGTTGCTTCAAAAAGTTTGCCAAGAGAGCACAAAATGAATTTGAAGTGAAGCTTAAAAAGATTAGAAGTAACAATGGCAAAGAATTTGACAACACAAACATTGAAGCCTATTGTGATGAAGTTGGGATCAAACATGAGGTCTCCGCAACATATACTCCTCAACAAAATGGTGTAGTTGAGAGAAAGAACTAGACATTGATCACTCTTGCAAGAACAATGCTAGATGAATACAATACCCCCGAAGCTCTATGGGTGGAAGCTATCAACATCGCATGCTATGCATCCAACCGCCTATTCCTTCAAAAGTTCCTTAGCAAGACACCTTATGAGTTCCTCAATGGGAAGAAGCCAAACGTCTCCTTCTTTAGGGTATTTGGTTATAAATGCTACATCTACAAGAGCGGCAACACCTAGGGAAGTTTCAAAGATGTTGTGATATTGGTTTTCTTGTTGGTTACTTATCAAAGTCCAAAGCATATAGAGTATTTAATCATGCCACCGGCTTGGTTGAAGAAATATATGATATGGAATTTGATGAATCTAACGGCTCCTAAGGAGCACATGAGAATCTTGATGATGTAGGTGATGAACCATTGAGAGAGGCTATGAAGAACATTCTGGTTGGAGACATCAAGCCTAAAGATGATGAAGATGATGTACAAGTGATTGGTCCACCTTCTTCATCAAGTGTGCCACAAGATGATGATAACGATGGGAGAGTAGAAAATGAAGATACTCATGTCTCCCATGATCAAATGGTGGTACAAGCACAAGATGTTGATGCTCCACAACCTCCTCAAGTGGTCAATAAAAGAAATACACCTCTACTACAAGATCATCCATAAGATCTCATCATAGGGAGTCCATCAAAGGGTGTAATAACTCGCTCACAAAAACTTGCTTCATTTATTGCTCATCACTCTTTTGTCTCTTGCTATGAGCCTACTAAGATAGAAGAAGCTCTTCAAGATCCGGATTGGATAAATGCCATGCATGAAGAGTTAAACAACTTCACCTGCAATGAAGTTTGGACTCTTGAAGAGCGGCCAAAAGGTGTAGGAGTCATTGGAATAAAGTGGGTGTTCCGCAACAAGCAATATGATCAAGGCGTTGTTGTGAGGAATAAGGCAAGACTAGTTGCAAAGGGGTTCTCTCAAGTTGAAGGTTTGGATTTTGGAGAGACCTTTGCATCGGTTGCAAGACTAGAAGCCATTCGTATCCTTCTTGCATATGCATCACATCATGACATGAAACTATATCAAATGGATGTAAAAAGTGCATTCTTAAATGGCTTTATTAATGAACTAGTTGATGTTGATCAACCTCCCGGGTTTGAAGACCCTAGATATCCTAATCATGTTTATAGGTTGTCCAAGGCATTATATGGGCTTAAGCAAGCCCCAAGAGCTTGGTATGAGAGCCTTCGGGACTTCCTTATTGAGAAGGGCTTCACCATTAGGAAGGTCGACACCACACTATTTACCAAGAAGCTTGATGGGCATATCTTCATTTATCAAGTATATGTTGATGATATCATCTTTGGATCATCAAATAAAGATTCTTATAAAGAGTTTGGTGAATTGATGTCAAAGGAGTTCGAGATGTCAATGATTGGAGAGCTTACATTCTTTCTTGGTTTTCAAGTCAAGCAAATGAGAGAAGGGATTTTCATCTCTCAAGAGAACTATACAAATGATCTTCTCAAGAGATTCAAGATGGATGAATGTAAGCCAATCAAGACACCAATGCCAACTAATGGACATCTCGACCTAGATAAGGGAGGTAACACGGTTGATTAAACTCTCTAGCGCTCTATGATTTATAGTTTGTTATATTTAACCGCATCTAGGCCCGACATCATGTTTAGTGTGTGTATGTGTGCTAGATTTCAAGCTAATCCTAAGGAAACTCAATTGATTGCCGTTAAAAGAATTCTTAGGTATCTTAAGCACACACCAAGCATTGGCCTTTGGTATCCCAAAGGAGTTATATTTGAATTAGTTGGCTATTCTGATTCGGATTATACCGGTTGCAAAGTTGATAGAAAAAGCACATCCAGAGGGTGCCATTTGCTTAGTAGATCACTTGTGTCTTGGTCCTCCAAGAAATAAAATAGTGTGGCTTTGTCCACCGCTGAAGCGGAATACATTGCCGCAGGTGCTTGTTATGCACAAATTCTTTACATGAAACAAACTTTGCTAGACTATGGTGTAGTTCTAGAAAAAGTACCTCTTTTGTGCGACAATGAAAGTGCGGTAAAACTTGCAAATAATCCGGTTCAACACTCTCGCACCAAGTACATAGATATCTATCATCACTTTCTTAGAGATCATGTTGCAAAGAATGATATTTTACTAGAAGGTGTAAGGACCGAAGATCAATTAGGGGATATCTTCACTAAACCTCTAGATGAGGTGACTTTTTGTCGATTGCGGAATGAGCTCAATGTTCTTGATTTTAGTAACTTCACTAAAAAATGAGCTTGTGTTGTACCTTGCATTGCATTGTAATATACAATATGTTTACACTTTATGATAATGCATATAGGGCTTGTCTAACATTATTAAGATAACCGCTGTAAAGCGTGTGAAGAAGCTTAACCTTGGATCAAACTTGACAAGCAACTAGATTTATTTTCAAGTATTGCATTGCATATGCATGAATGTTGCTTTGTTATTTATCTTCAATTGCCCTCTTATTGCCTATTTTCTTAAAAAGAATTATAGCCTAAGGTAAAATATTTTGAAAATTTTGAGGGTTTGAGAGAGGTCACTCACATCAGTCCCAATTGGTGTTTATTTGGATCTTATTGGAGTTGGGACTTGATTGGGAACATGCAGCATGAAGAACTTTGAAGATTTGCTAGAAAAAAAGTGACCAGACGCTGCACCGGACTTTGAAGTCCAGCGTTCAGTCAGTTCACAGGAGGTGAACTGCTGCTGAGAAGGAGTGACCGGATGCTAAAATAGTGTTTTCCCAGCGTCCGGTCAGATGGCGATCCCGCGTCCGGTCGATCAAAGATGATGAAGGTAGCTTGCATCGGACTCTGGCTGCATCTGGTCAGTTGGGATCGGACACGTCCGGTCATGATTCCAGGAGATTTGGACCTCTCTAGAATCGACCGGACGCTGGGTGGTAGCGTCCAGTCGCTGCCACTGGAGCATCCGATCAGTAGGAAACGTGTGTTTTTAGGACTGCTTCTCTATTTCCTTTTCTATCTCGTGGGGGACCCCCATATAACGCAGTGCTGCATCCACGCCGAACCCTAGCCGCTACCTTCGCAAGCTCGCTGCGCCGTCATCGCTGTTCTGAGCCACCACACCATCCTCCAGTGCTGCCTCCCGTGCTCCACTCTGCGCCGCTCCCGCATAGGCACGCAAGCACCACTACCATGCCCCACGACGCTGTCCCCACGCCGAAGCAGCTTGCCCACATCGCTCTTGTGCATCACCGTGCCCGCGCCCTACTCCAGCGCCGCCATGCCCTAGCCGCCACTCTCTAGCACCGCCGTGTCCAGCTCTAGTGCCACCATCGTGCCCTAGCGCCTGCATTGCAACCTTGCCAGAGACCACAATCTCCATCCAGTGCCACCGTCCAGCGCCTCAGAGCTGTCGCCGTAACCCTAATCTCCAGTTGCTGACCCGGTGGTTCCCTGATCTGTTCCTCTTCTTGTCGTTTCACCAGTTCGTCAGGTAGCAAGCCCTCGTCTCCAATTTTGTACCTAATTACTTGCTTCCTAGGATTTTGTATCTTTAGATGAATAATTAAAATTATTTGTATATCCTATCTATTCTATCGTGCAGCGAGTCGGTGCCGTTGTGGTCCTATTTGCAGTTGTCAGTCAACTCAGGACCAAGCTCGCGAGTACGGATCGAGGCCAAGCCTCGGAAGTGATAGTTGGCAGTTGATCTTCGTCAGTGGTAGTTATTCTTTTCAGATTCATCAGATGACTCATGTTAAGAATGTTGGAGGTGGTCCTGATGATGAGGATCCGAGGCCCCCGCCTCGCTAGCCTGCAGATACAAAAGGCAAGGCAACAAAGAAGCTTACAACAAAGAAGCGGAAGGATCCAAATGTAGATACAGCTAGAGCAGCCATAGTTGCAGCAGTAGCAAAGCGTGCAAAGGTAGGAGGTGCTAGGAGTGGAGTCCAGATCGCAGATCAGCTCTCTCCATCTACGAGGGCTGCACTAGAGCAGGTTGAGCGCCATCATGGTGGTCCAGCTAGGACTATCATGGTTGCAGGACGATGAGTTGTCTTGGATGAGAGTTAGCCTCAGGGGGAGTCACAGTAGGAGCCACAACTAGTAGAGTAGACTCAGGAGGGAGAGCAGGCCAAGGAGACAGAGCAGGCGCCTCAGCCATAGCTTTGCCGCTCTAGTCGTACCTGTGCTCTAGTCACTCTGAGGTCAAAGACACAGCAGAGGGGTTCACGTCGACCTCCTAGACCACAGGGTCCGCCTCTAGTGACCCACTTGGATTTGAGGGCCGCCACGTCCAAGCAGGTTTAGCAGCTCAGATTTGTGGATTTTGAGCAGTGGTTTCCACCGAGGCGTGATGAGCGTGCTTCAGAGGGTTTCTACACACCTCTGCGGGAACATTTTTATAATGCATATCTTAACAGTGGGGCAATATTCAGATCTCAGAGGGTGTGCAACATTGAGACCATTGTAGCAGCAGCTGGAGAGCATATTCGCCCTTACCTAGCTTACCTACCAGGGTTGATAGATTTACTTAGACGGATAGGCTTATATGTTCCATCTTGGGTCCGTCAGTTCTATGCTACACTCTAGATTGACCCGCAGCACAGATTTATACACTTTGCATTCAGTGGTAGAGATTATAGGCTAACGAGCACTAGGGTCAGAGAGATACTCAGGCTTTAGGAGTAGTCCATCTAGCTACATAAGGTTTGCTATGGATAGACAACGCCCCCTAGACGTCCTCATGGTGGTATGGTGCCCCCTACAGATCTAGTCCGTCATTGCTTCACAGAGCCATTCGGCGAGAGGTCTAGTAGGACACCCAATGATCTCACTCGCACTACTAGAGTGCTTGATGCCATTATGAGGAGGATACTGCTTCCGAGGATGGGGTATCACAAGGGCTTGACTCACCTACAGTTATGGTTACTAAACTCTCTGATGCAGCAGACAGTATTTGACATTTGGGATCTCCTTCTATCAGAGATGGAGGATACTATTGCATAGGGGTTTAGGGGTCATAGGCAGCTGACATATGCTCACTGGATTACATTCATGATCCACAGGGCAGTTACTGTGAGGCCACCAGAGATGCTGGTAGAGTATAGTGGTGCTACTATAGAGTTCCTTGCATACAACATGACTCAGATGATCCGACATAGTGCAGTGAGGACACCTAGCCAGCCGAGCCAACATGCAGAGGTGCCAAAGACTATAGCTCAGCAGAATGAGACCATCAGGAGCATAACAGCTATAGAGGAGGAGCAGCTTGATGCTCAGCAGGAGGGGATTATTGCAAGCGACCCCAATGACATCTTAGATGATGACTACCAACCTATTCCTCAGATGCCTCCACGACGACATGTCCATGAGGCTGGTAGCTCTAGTTTAGCTCCACCTGCACTGTAGACAGACCCCGCTCTACTTGCCATACTTGAGCAGATGAGGCAGGATCAGGCTCGTCAGGCTCAGGAGACAGCTGCCACTTTTGCTCAGTTTTAGACTAGGCAGGATGAGTTCTAGCGATAGTAGTAGGCGATCCAGTAGCAGTAGCAGGCTATACAGCAGCAGCAGCAGGCCATGCATCAGCAGCAGCTCCTCATGCAGCAGCAGCTCCTTGGATTTATGTAGCATGTTGTGATAGCTATTGTGGCTCCACCACCATAGTCTTCGCCCTAGCTAGGTCAGTCTACCACCACTTCTATGACTCTAGCTTTACAGCCTAGTGGGCTTTAAAGTCAGGGACAGCCACCAGCATAGTTTGCTTCACCTACAGAGCTAGTGTCCTAGTGGTTTGCCTCACCAGTGTTAGCCCTGCAGTTCATACCTCTTCAGATGAGCTTCAAACCGGCTCAGACTTCCTCACTGCTAGTGCCAGATACCTCAGTCTCTAGGAGTCTTGGAGCGACTTTTAGTGAGTTGACAGGGCAGCCTACTCTACCATATTTGTATGTCCTTGGTCCTTCTATAGTTGCACCTATTATTGGGACTATAGAGATGCACCCTTCTTCTGTTGCATCATCAGAGCTACCTGCTTCAGTGATACCTGCACAGTCTACGGCCGGTTCAGTCCCTGATCTGACTTAGACTGCTTTAGTATCGCTTCCATCTATAGAGAGTCAGACTGCTTAGAGCTCAGGGTTGGATGATGATGGCACACAGTTCTAGCTCGCCCCTCGTACCTCAGTGTCCGATTCGTCCGCTGCAGCCCCACCAACCGACCCTTAGGTTTTGGTGTTTAACGCCAAAGGGGGAGAGGGATCACGTATGTTAGACTTAGGGGGAGCGACTTAGGGGGAACTTAGTTTATCTATTATATTTGGTTTTTATGTGTGATACACTATTATGCATTCGTGTGTTTACTTTTATGCATCAAACTATATTTATGTGATAGTGATATCTACGTAATCATGATATTTGACATGTGTGCTCTCTATTTTGAATCTCTCATATGTCATATCACTAATGTTATGCTTATTTCCTTTGCTTCCGCATTTTACTCCGATGCAAATGAGCTTTATTACTTGTACTCATGCTTATTTCATATCTTTTGAGTACATAATGTTGGCTTGGGTCATATAAGCTTGTCTAACTCTTTTGTTCTTATTGTCAAAAGCTTATATGAACCAAGCATGTTAAAAACCTCAACTCTTTCACATACTCGAGGTGGTATTGTCATAAATCACCAAAAAGGGGTGATTGAAAGCATCTAGGCCCCTAGTTGGGTTTCGGTGATTAATGACAATACGTGATTACTATGACTAACATGTGTTTTGTAGAGGCAATTAAGTTAGGTCATGGTAATGGAGATCGATTGGGCTATCATGGTGGTCATGCCTCTACGATGGAAATCGTTTTGATTTTCAAAGGATGGATGACAAGGTTAAGGATGGACTAGTTCTAAGTGTCGTTTGATGTTGAAAAGACACTTAGAGTAGTTTGGGACTTTGTTTTTTCCTTTGGCCATACTATTAAGGGGGTATGGATGGGTAGCTTGACCTAGGTGAGTCGAGTGGGTTAGGTGTGGTGCACACTTGCTAAACCTAGCACTAGGTAGCTCCTAAAAAGCCCTTAGATCCATTGGAGCAAACTTCATTCATGTATGATCGAAAGTTGGAAGTGAATGGAGGGTCAAATGCTGACCGAACTTTGGCTTCGGTGTGACCAGACACTGACGCAGAGTCCGGTCAGTTCATTTGATCAAGGTGAAGTCATCTAGAAGTGATCGGACGCTGAGAGGTGAAGTGATCGGATGCTAAGTCCCAGCGTCCGGTCGACTACAGTAAGGTTCTAGAGAGGGAAAATCACGACCAGACGCGTCCAGTCAGTTTTGACCGGACGTTGAGTCCCAGCGTCCAGTCGACTCCAGTAAGGTTCTAGAGAAGGAAAATCATGACCAGACATGTCCGGTCACCACTTGATCACTGGAATTTAGGGTGAACTGACCGATGCGTCCGATCAATATGACTGAAGCGTCCGATCGCCCCTCAGAGGCACATAATGGTTCGTTTTTCAGCCATGCTTATAAATACTTCCTCCATTCGTGTGTGGAGGTACTTTTGCTCATTCCAACAGCTAAGAAACACCTTTGTGAGTGCCAAGAAGAGCAAGGTCCTAGTGAGGTGATTGAGATTTGAGAATCTCAAAGAGAGCCCTCATTAGTGAGATCAAGAGTAGCAAAGTGTGCATCCACCATTCTCATTAGGCTTGTCGTGGTCAAGTGAGAGTTCATGCTTGTTACTCTTGGTGATCGCTATCACCTAGATGGCTTGGTGGTGATTGGGAGCTTGGTGATCATCTAGTGGAGCTTGTGGATGACCCAACTCAAGTTGTGAGCGGTTGTTGGTGATTCATTGCGATGGAGTGTCGAAGAACCAACAAGTAGAGGGCACTTGATCCTTGCGCGGATCAAAGGGGAGCTACACCCTTGCGCGGATGCTCCAACGAAGACTAGTGGGGAGTGGCGACTCTCCGATACCTTGGCAAAACATCACCGTGTTCCTCCTTCTCTCTTTACTTTGAGCATTTACTTTGAGCAATTCAACTCTTGTCATTTATATTCATAGAATTGCCATGCTAGAGTAGGATTGGAACATAGGTTGCTAAACTTTTGTGTGTTAGATCAATAGAAACACTTTCTAGGCATAAGGGGTTAATTGGGCTAACCGTAGGGTTTAATTATTGCAAAGAAATTTAGAATTAGCCAAATTCACCCTCCTCTTGTGCATCTTGATCCTTTCAAAGCCTTACTTGACGATGTGGATACGTAGACTAGTACGTTAGTCATTAAAGCTTGCTCGTTAGCTTGCGGAGCGTAATCGTATTTTAAAGTTATAGTTGCTGTTGATTATTTACGTCTCTGCATTGCATCCATGTATATCATAATAGGAACAATGATGGATCATGGAGTCGACTAAAGTAGCAGAAAAGATGGTGCCTTAATGATCGTGTCGCCAATTGCCAACAAAAGATGCTCGATAGTCCACCGAGGGGTATCCCACGATGGTAGATTTATCGTAGAGGTGAGCGAGATGGTAATACAAGCACCAAGTACAAGATTTAGACAGGTTCGGCCATCAGTATGACGTAATACCTACATCATGTGTTCTGATGTATTGCATTGAGATGTATAGATTGTTTCCACTAGGGGACCCCTACCTCTCCTTATATACTCTAGAGGGGTTGGGTTACAAGGAAAATATCCTATTTGGTACTATACAATAGCTTGCGGTGTACGCCGAGCAGCGCCGTGCATGCCTTGATCTTGTGGGCTGGGCCACTTCTAATGGTGCGGCCCATGTCTTGTCTTGTGGATACCAGGGGCCATACCCCCACAGCTAGTCCTCGAGACTGACAGTAGGTGACATAGTCATGTGGTGTTAGGGTCAAAAAGTAGAAGACTAGCCGAGTAGGCAGCCAGTCCCCGGGCATAGCCTCAAGATGAGAACAAGCACATTCACCGCAAGGTGAAGTGTGCCCACTTAGTCCCTGAGCCTGCTGGAAGATGAAGAATGAATCTTGTAGCAGGGTCAAAGAAAAAGAAGTCTGAAAGCTTTTCCGACATCATTCGACATGCGCTCATCAAGACCCTAGACGTGCTACCCAAGATCAGCACCCTGATCCGAACAACATGGAGCAGCTTGATAGCACACCGATGAGACATAGCAAGATCCGACCACCAAGGGAGCACCGACGAGTCCTCGGTGTTGCTGGCGATGTCTGAGTACTGAGGAGCGAGGAGTCCCTGGTGTTGCTGGCGATGACCGAGCACCGAGGAGCGAGGAGTCCCCGGCGTTGCTGGCGATTACCGAGCACCGAGGAGCGAGGAGTCCCCGGTGTTGTTGGTGATGACCGAGCACCGAGGAGTGAGGAGTCCCCAGTGTCACTGGCGATGACCGAGCATCGAGAAGCAAGGAGTCCCCGGTGTCGCTGGCGATGTTCGAGCATCGAGGAGTGAGAAGTCCCCAGCGTTGCTGGCGATGTCCGAGCACCGAGGAGTCCTCGGCGTAGCTAACGATGTCCGAGCACCGATGAGTTCTTGGTGAAGCTAGCAAGGTCCGAGCACCGACGTAGCTGGCGACGTCCGTGCGGTGAAGTGTGCCCACTTAGTCCTCGAGAACAAAGAAATCAAGCGCCGAGGAGTCCCCGGCGTAGCTGACAATAAAGCACGAGCGATGAACAGTCTGGTTAACTGGTCGGCGGCGAAGTGAGCATTGACTAGAAACGATCGGCGAACAGTCCGATCAACTGGTTGGCGACGAAGTCGATGAACCAAGCGATCCGACTAGTTGATCGGTGGAGAAGTCCGAGCACCAGGTGGTCCAATCATCTGGACGATGACCCTACAATACAAACATGTAGAACATGTAGTACGTGATGTAAAAATATATGAACTTTGGAGAAAAAAATAGCGTATGTAGCTCAGCGATCAGTTGGAGCGAATATGTATTTATATTTAATATAAATCGCCCGACCAGTTAGTGTGTAGCCGAGTCTCTAGCCCTAGCTAGCCCATAGTCCATAACATCGAGCGCGGAGCCCGTGCACGTGTAGAAGGAATAGGCGTGACCAAGGAGCCGCTGCCGACCACCCATAACGTAGAGCGCGGAGCCCGTAGCACGTGTAGGGAGGAGCCAGAGATAGGGCCATCTCTAGAGGCGTCCGAGCATCAACGTGACTGTTCGGGGGTTTGGAAAATCATTTGGAGAGCAAACATGGATAAAACAGTTCGGAGAAACATCATGGCGATATACGGAGGTTGGAGAATATTTAGGAAAATATTAAAGCATGACTTAGTTTTAGACAGAAAGTCTGGTCAGCGATGTATGGCGTTATCTGGTCGGCGTTGACGGTGAGCACCTAGCGGGCAGTGAGTTGTTGGTGAAAGCGACATCGGAGGTGGTTTTGAGATCAGATCTGCTGTCGCGGGGGCTAGTGTAGCCAGCGATGAATCGTCGTCGTGGACCGACATGGATCTCCACGAGATTGATGACGAGAACGCGCTGTTGATTTGAGGTCCATCTGGCTCGCCATGGGATCAAACGCACACCCCTACCTGGTGCACCAACTGTCGACAAAAGATGCTCAGCAGTCCACCGAGGGGTATCCCACAATGGTAGATTTGTCGTAGAGGTGAGCGAGATCAGGAGCGAGATGGTAATACAAGCACCAAAACACAAGATTTAGACAGGTTTGGCCGTCAGTATGACGTAATACCTACATCCTGTATTCTGATGTATTGCATTGAGATGTATGGATCATTTCCACCAGGGGACTCCTGCCTCTCCTTATATACTCTGGAGGGGTAGGGTTACAAGGAAAATATCCTATTTGGTACTATACAATAGCTTGCGGTGCACGCTGAGCAGCGCCGTGCACGCCTTGATCTTGTGGGCTGGGCCACCTCTGATGGTGCGGCCCATGTCTTGTCTTGTGGATACCGGGAGCCATACCCCCACACCAATGGAATACTAACCTTTGGTTATATCTTGCCTAGACAAGTCCCAGTGCATAACCCCTATTATTCTAGACTTTAATTTATGCTTGTGCATTAAGTTTTAAGGAGTTGAATGAAAATCACTTGCATATATATATATATATATATATATATATATATATATATATATATATATATGTCCAAATATTTGCCCAATCTTTCATGGTACAAAATGCCTGAGCAACTTCTCTGAACTTTCAGCAATAAATTTTTAGCAAAAATTTATAATGAATGTTTAATCAATAAATCACGCCTATTGTCAGACCCAAAGCAAGTGTGCAGTACATCAGCAATATCAATTTTTAACTTCACGGCAACAAAGCAGACAAGCAGAGACAAGTTCTCTTCGTGATTCAATAGAAACTAAATAGTCAGATCTTTTCCTTCAGTGCTACAACCAGTAACTCAAACTCCAATATAGATAATTTAGAAATCATCAGTAGCCACCAGAAAAAGGATCGGCTAACCAGCAGTAGCAATAAAAGAGGAGCCAATCTGTATAGGAGATTTATTAGCAACAATATCTGTATTTTTCAACTCTACTGACTTCTTCATCTTTGTAACTATTATATTTCCATCTTTCTTGTTGTCTTCATGTTCCACGAAATTAGATAGAGAGCCAATCTGTATAGGAGATTTATTAGCAACAATATCTGCATTTTTCAACTCCATGCGATGACAATCAGAAGCTTCACCCAAAGAATTAATAATCACAGAAGAATTCCCCTTGATGGCTATATCATGCTCTGATGGCTCATTAGGTTGAGCATTAATCTCAAGAACCTCCTTTGTAACAAGAGTGCCTTTTGTCATCGCCACATTTGTTCCCAAAAATATTATTGGAGTTCCTCGGCTTTGATTCAAATTCATGCACTTCATTTTCATGATGATCCTCATTACCAGGACATACATGCTTGCATTGGAAAGTGTCAACCTAATTATTATGACTACTAGCAGAAATATTGGGATCATTATACAAATCCATATTTGGAGAGCCATCGCCCACAACATCCAGGTCTCCATGAAGCAAGGCAGCAGTAGCCATTGTGATGTTACTGGATGACTGATTTCGTTCAACACTAAACTCATGTATTTTCTTTACTAGACATAGACATTCTCCTACAGTCACATCATTCTTTCTTGCATTATTAGGAATATTTGAATTATCAGCAGCATACAATGGAGCTAAAGCAGATGTACCATTCTTCTCAATATTGTCAGAGATAGAACCAAACTGAATTGCTGGTTTAATTGGCTCCTTACAGCGAATCACGGACTCACTAACATCAATATTTATAGTAGGAATATTCACGCCACTACTAGTATGTCAGAATCATGTAGATGGCTATGCTATAGGATTCGGTAGAAGTCGGGTGATTACCTATTACTCACGAGAGATAGGAAAGATATTATTGTTGTTATTATATTACTATCACATGGAATACAAATGAATGATAATTGGAGACCGGGAGGAAAGGTACTTTGGATCTGGACTTGGTTAGGCATCCGAGCGAGGCTCGGATTGCACTTGTTCCGCCTGTATCAATTGAGGACCGTCTGTTGCTGTGGATGATAGTCAGGTCACAGACTTATTATCCTGAACACATACTTGCTGATGGAAGCGGAAAGGCTCATTATGCTCTTATCGTGGGTTTCGGCTCTTTTTGGACCGACTAATTGGAGGCGGGGAAAGGTGGAGGTCTAAGCACCATACTGAGACTAGGTCTCAAGTGTGGGGGCTTGGAGTCCAAGTTTGGAAGGGGACCTAGACTCCTTGACAGGAGTGGAATGGGTTGGTCTTGTTTGTGCCTGGGGTGCAAACAAGACGTGTGTGTCGGGGTGCTCAGCTAGGATACATTGATTCGTAAATTGCCATTTCAGTGAGACGGTATGACTTGGCTATGATCTAGCTTCGTAGTAAGAACTAGAACTTGAAATGTGATAAAATGGTTCTGATTGCTTATCACATGCTTGAAAGTAGCATATGTGCTTACGTAGAATGGTTAGTTAATGAACTAATGATGACTGCTAATAAAATTGAATATAAGGATGCACGTTTAGTAATGCTTTCTATAGATGCAATAACCCACAAGTCAGATAGCTTTGCATATCCTTAGAGTCACTTATTTTCCTCCTGTTGGGTAAGTCTTGCTGAGTACAATCGAGTACTCAGGGTTTTATTCCCCCTGTTGCAGGTAACCAAAGGATACGTAGAGCTGACTCTTATGTGTGAAAACCTCCTAGTGGGCTTAGAGAGGATTTTTCCCGCTATGACCGTAGTGTTTATTTATAACCCTCACTAAAGATTTTTATAAGAAAAGATATAAAATCCGCTAACATCTCTTGTAAATAAATGACCACTATGTTAATACTCCACCATGTCAATAAATTAATCTTTGCTTCCTCTGTAATTCTGATAACATTGTTATATTCTGCTGTTATACTCAATTGAGGTAATATTCTACTACTGTAATAAAGTGATGTAAGAAATGATTTAAGAATGTTGTAAGCTTTATTCTCTCATTTATGAGCCTGATGAAAAATGTGGATTTTTGAGTTCTCCCTTAGGGTGTGCTCAATGGAACTGATCGATTTAGTGCACTTTCTTGGGTAGTTATTATCTAATGGAAGACAAGCACTCTTAGGAGAGCATTAGATTAGGCGGTTCTACCACAGGTGGTATCGAAGCATAAACGAGGAAATAAAAGCTTCAAAATCCTTTTCTAAACTAAAATTTGACAACTTATTTCTGTGCTCTATTGTTATGGTTAAGTATTCGGAATAGGTTTAACTAGGTTTTCTCTAGTGGACTGACTCTCACATAGTATACGATCTTTAAGTCAGTCACACTAGTAATGCCTTAGTCGTCGTGACCGTATTATTGGTAGATGCGCCCTTCATAGCTGTCATGCGATCGTATTGTGCACGACTGACCGGCCCTTGTTCAGGAATTACTGCTGAACTATGGCTTCATGCTTCGTGTTCACCTATGGTTCACGCCTATCTAACCCACATCTCCCTGTACTCCTTTCTATGCTCTTGTTGAATCCTTGCCCTACAGCCATACTAGCATTAATGGCCTCGAACATCGCTCGCCTCATACGTGCAAAAAATTTGGTCGATTCATTTATAGTGGCCTAATGCAGGAACCAGAGGTGGACTATGCCAGGATCACTGACTGCTCTGCCTTACAAAAGGGGTCTGGCCTAGCCATTGGTACCCCCACTTGCTGCACTCTAGGTCACCTAGCCCTTCCTCTTAAGCAAGCTTTTCGCTCAATCCTCCCTTGCAACCACCCACCAGGGATGGCAGGAGCCTAGTTAGCAGTTACTGCCTAAACACTGAGGGTTTCCCCAAAAATCCTATATGCCACCCTACAAAAACTTGGAGTCAAAGATCATCCCAAGTATGAGGGCCATGAGTATGAAAAGCATGGCACTGAGCGGTGTGAAGTTACCATCTATATTGGGCAGAGTGAGGAGTTCCCTAACATCACTAAAGCTAAAATGTGACTGCAAATAGGTTTTGCTTCGTTGACACCTACCAAGTTGTGACCCACAAAGCCTTGCAGCATCTTTGCGAGATCTATGAAGAGCCCATTGCTCATACCCCCACGAGGTTCTTTCCACCTTTGGAAAAGAATCGACGGGTATGGAGGGCTCACATAGAGGCTTTACAAGGGCGAGATGCATAGGAAGATAGTCCAACTGTGGTGCACTTGACCACGTACCTGCTTACTCTGGATGAGCAGTATGACCGACAAGCCTCAGAGCTGAGGAAGTGCCTTCGGTGAGCTAAGGAAGCCGAGATCTTCTCCAAGATGCTCTAGGTGCAGCTTGCTAAAGTGCATGTCAGTTTGGTAGCCATAGAGAGTCAGGAGACTACCATATCGAAAGCCCTTAAGGAGGCTAAAGATCGGCATGCCCATCAGTTGGGAGAGGCCTACCTTGTCACCAGGGCCAAGCATAGGACGCTAGCCGCTGAAAGGAAGGATCCCTTGATCTTGGAGGGAATCCCTGTCCACCTGCTGGAAAGAAGGAGAACCAGTGTTGTAGTACCGGTAGCACCTCCACTCTCGGAAGTGTCAGAAGTAGAACCCTTGCTTCCCTCACTCAGCCACTGCCTAGAGAGGAGGTAGATCCATAGCTAGGGCAGTAAAAGAATCCACCGAGCCCAGGAATGGAGATGTGTGGTCGGACAAAGTAGATCAGTTGCCTTGGGGAAGATGTACCCATAGTTAGTGGTGCCTTTCGTCGCTGTCCTCCAGTATTGTAATATTTTTGTTGTATTTCATCCGTAGTTGTTGAGATCATCTGGTCGTAAGGAAGGTGAACGATGTGTCGATAATGGGAGAGTGAGTGCTTGTATGTTGTTCCAGCATAAGGACGTTTGGAATGTGCATTTTATTTATTTTGTTGTGTTTATTACGTCCATCTATCCTTAGGTCTCATTAGATGTGTCTAGGGTTTTCAAGGATGATGTTAAGTGGGTTACAAGAGAAGCAACTGTTCAGATGCCCATAGAATGGAGGACATTGTATCAACTAATTATGGATGTCCTAGCAGAACACTTGAATCTCTTTAAATCAAATCCATTGTGGGATTTGAATTCCTTGTCCCTTGTTGCGAAAGGAACCTTTGTTGTCTGAATCTCCCCTTGCAATACTCCTCTAATTCTATGGTATATGAGCCCACCACCTTCATTGCGTGTGAGTTGGTAATAGTTGTCTAGTTAATAGCTTATGGTGCCACGATAAAACTGAGGGCCCTTGTGGAGCAGCTGCCACATGGTGATGCTGCTCGGCACGCGCTGGTATCGAGGTTGTTGACTAAGTACTTTTACCAAGTTACACCGCCATACCGCTCTTGATACAAAATATTCTTCTTGGAAATATTCGGGTGTTCGAACGGGAAATCCACAATGGGTTGATGAAATTGTGTTCCCCAAAGTAACCAAGAGAATGTGGTTTTGGAGGAAGCATGTATGTCATGATCTTAGTTCATACAAAAGGTTGGCGCATATTGTGGACAAGGAAGGGAAGTAAAAGAAGAGCAACAAGGAAAAGTTAGCCTCGAGTAATAATGAGTGATTGAAAAAGCCTGAGTGGATGTCATGTCCCAAGCCCTGTGCCCAACTTGACCACACTACGCACGTCGGTCACTATTGTCACGTGCCCTGTGGACACCATCAGTGTCAGGGTCCACTAGTACCCCGTCCACACATAACCATGGCATTATGTGAAAGGTCCTAATATGGCTAGAGGGGGGGGGGTGAATAGCCTATTTAAAAATCTACAAATTAACTAGAGCAATTTGATTAGTATGACAAATAGCGTAATGCAAACTTGCTCTAGCTCTACAAGGGTTGCAAGCCACCTATCCAACAATTCTAGTTGCAATGATTACTTAGGCACACAAACTTGCTAGTCTAAAGAGCTCAACTAGATGAATGTAAATAACAAAGCAAGCTCTCAATTCTAATTACACTAAAGAGCTTGTATCAACTAGTTTGCAAGAATGTAAACAAGTAAGTAGGGTGATTATACCGCCGTGTAGGGGATGAACCAATCACAAGATGAAGATCAAGCCAATCACCGGGAGAATGCAAATGACAAGAGACAATCGATTTTTCTCCCGAGGTTCACGTGTTTGCCAACACGCTAGTCCCCGTTGTGTCGACCAACACTTGGTGGTTCGGCGGCTAAGAGGTGTTTCACAAACCTCATCCACATGATAGGACACTGCAAGAACCAACCCACAAGTTAGGTAACTCAATGACACGAGCAATTTACTAAAGTTACCTTTCGGCACTCCGCCGGGGAAGGTACAACTCCCCTCACAATCACCGAAGGCGGCCACGAACAATCACCGACTCGTGCCGATCCTCCACCGCTGCTCCAACCATCTAGGTGGTGGCAACCACCAAGAGAAACAAGCGAAATCCACAGCGCAACACGAATACCATGTGCCACTAGATGCAATCACTCAAGCAATGCACTTGGATTCTCTCCCAATCTCACAAAGATAATGGATCAATGATGGAGATGAGTGGGAGGGCTTTGGCTAAGCTCACAAGGATGCTATGTCAATGAAAATGTGCAAGAGTCCCCCCATGAGCCAACCATAGGGCTATAAATAGAGCCCCAATCAAATAGAGCCGTTATACCCCTTCACTGGGCAAAACACGCTCTGACCGGACGCTCCGGCCATACTGACCGGACACTGGCCCTCAGCGTCTGGTCGCCCGATGGACGCCACGCGTCACCAGCTTCAAACACTGTTCGTCAGATTTCAACGGCTACGAAGCTGACCGGACGCTCCGGTAAAACTAACCGGACGCTGAAGCCCCAGCGTCCGGTCGTTTCCAGTAAGCTCCCCGAGGCATATTTTTTCGACCGGACGCGTCCGGTCCACCTTGACCGGACGCAGACCAGCGTCCAGTGCTCAACCCTAGCCACTGTGCCGTCTAACAGCTCGACCGGACGCAGCCTTTCAGCGTCCGGTCGCTGAGTGACCCAGCGTCTGGTCAGTAGACCGACGCCAGCATCATTTCGACAAACTCCATTTCAACTCTAACTTCTTCACCCTTGCTCAAATGTGCCAACCACCAAGAATTTTGCATCCGGCGCAATAGAAAATAGACATTTCATTTTCCCGAAAGCGCCAAATCCATCTCAACCCTGCAAACACCTTATGCACATGTGTTAGCATATTTTCACAAATATTATCAAGGGTGTTAGCACTCCACTAGATCCTAAATGCATATGCAATGAGTTAGAGCATCTAGTGGCACTTTGATAACCGCATTCCGATACGAGTTTCACCCCTCTTAATAGTACGGCTATCAATCCTAAATGTGATCACACTTCTCTAAGTGTCTTGATCACCAAAACAAAATAGCTCCTACATTTTATACCTTTGCCTTGAGCCTTTTGTTTTTCTCTTTCTTCTTTTCCAAGTTTAATCATTTGACCATCACCATGCCATCACCATTGTCATGATCTTCGCCATTGCTTCATCACTTGGAGTAGTGCTACCTATCTCATAATCATCTTGATAAACTAGGTTAGCACTTAGGGTTTCATCAATTAACCAAAACCAAACTAGAGCTTTCAATCTCCCCCTTTTTGGTAATTGATGACAACCCTTATACAAAGATATGAATTAAAGTTCATTTGAATCCATGTTGCTTGCCCAAGCATATTTACCATGTGTAAAGGGTATAGGCAAGTTTCATGAACTCCATATGGTAGTAATTGCTCCCCCTACATATGTGCTAAGAGTTTGGATTGTAGCTTTGCACATATGCTTAGATAGGAAATATAGGAGTCAATTTCTACCAAATGATGCTAAGGTATAAGAGATGGACCTTTGAAGCGTGATACCAATCGGAGTGCACCAATATACCATCCTTAGCACCATTAGTAACTAGACATATACAAAAACTAGAATACCCCATGAGATCAACATTACATGCAAGGGTCTAGTTTCTATAGAAAGAACATAAGTCTAGTTACTTAGCCTATGCATGCTAGTTTTTCATTTCAATATTCAAACCTACAACTAGCATACACCACACAAGCATGGATATTTGAAATTAAAACTTATGCCATGCAATCAAACATATGTAATGCTCATTCAAATGCACCATACAAGTTTATGAGCTTGCTCCCCCTATTTGTATGCTCAAAATTTTAATTAATCCCCTTCCTTTGTCATATATTTTCTCTCCCCACTATTTCTCCCCTATCACTCATATCTTTGTTTCTCTCCCCCTTTGTCAACAATTAGCACAAAAGGTGAGCTCAAATTATCTATAGGTTGGGGTGAAATCATGTGAAATGAGGATCATTTTCTCAATTTGGTTCAATCTAGATTATTTGCAAAAGATATTTAACTCGGTTTGATCCAAGGACAAGCTTCTTCACACCTCCAAATAAGGGTTATCTTGTACCATGTTGAGTTCAACACTTATAGCTCATTCTCTAAATCAAACACTAGGTTTACAAGCCCACAAACATGTCATATGCTACCACTAGATCATTTCAAACATACAAGCAATAGTGGTACCATATAAGCATCAAATTCATTTGATTTTCATGAATGAGCCTAAGACATGATAGAAATGACTAGATGCACTAAACAAGTCCTTAGTAATGAATGGATGACATGTCAATCAACTTTTACCTTGCTTTGCTCGAAGGAGAGGCATGTCATATAATGGGGGGTGCATCAACACATGTTGGAGAAGTGAAGTATGTTCAATTCATTCCTTAGCTTGCAAAACCTCTTCTCATCAAGTGGCTTGGTGAATATGTCGGCAAGTTGATCTTTGGTGCCCACACTCTCTATGCAAATGTCCCTTTTTATTGGTGATCTCTTATGAAATAATGGTGGACATCAATATGCTTTGTTCTTGAGTGTTGAACCGGGTTGTTGGTGAGCTTAACGGCACTTTCATTGTCACATAGCAATGGTACTTGCTTGAACTTGATTCCAAAGTCACTCAAAGTGGCCTTCATCCAAAGTAATTGTGCACAACAACTACCGGCCGAAATGTACTCCGCTTCGGTGGTTGAAAGTGCTACACTATTTTGCTTCTTTGATGACCAAGATACAAGTGATCTTCCCAATAGTTGACATGTGCTCGCGGAGTTCGAATATCCAATCAACTCAAATCTTGCTCCTTTGGGATACCATAATCCAACATGTTGTGTATGCTTCAAGTACCTCAATATTCTCTTTGTTGCCTTCAAATGACTTTCTCTTGGTGAGGCTTGAAATCTAGCACACATGCATACACTAAACATCACATCCGGCCTTGATGCGGTCACATAGAGTAGACTTCCAATCATAGACCGATACATCTTTTGATCCACCATGTTGCCACTAGCATCACTATCCAAGCTTCCACTTGTCCCCATTGGTGTACTAATAGCTTTACTCTCATCCATTTCAAACTTCTTGAGCATGTCCTTGATATACTTGCCTTGACTCACAAATGTGCCATTCTTCATTTGCTTGATTTGAAGACCAAGGAAGTAACTAAGTTCTCTAATCATAGACATCTCAAACTCACTTGCCATCATCTTGCCAAACTCCTCACAAAATTCTTGATTTGTTGACCCAAAGATGATATCATCAACATAGATTTGCATTACAAACAAGTCATTCCCAAGCTTCTTGGTGAAGAGAGTGGTGTCAATCTTTCCCATCTTGAATCCCTTAGAGAGTAGGAAATCCCTCAATCTCTCATACCATGCTCTTGGTGCTTGTTTCAATCCATACAAAGCCTTTCTCAACTTGTAAACATGGTTGGGTTTCTTTTCATCTTCAAAACTGGGAGGTTGCTCAACATACACAAGCTCATTGATGTACCCATTTAGAAATGCACTCTTCACATCCATTTGATACAACTTGATGTTGTGGGCACAAGCATAAGCTAGCAAGATCCTAATTGCTTCCAATCTTGCAACCGGGGCATATGTTTCTCTAAAGTCAAGACCTTCAACTTGAGTATAACCTTGAGCCACTAATCTTGCTTTGTTCCTTATCACTATCCCATCTTGATCTTGCTTGTTCCGAAAGACCCACTTGGTTCTAATCACATTATGACCCTTAGGCCTCTCAACTAACTCCCATACTTGGTTTCTTGTGAAGTTATTTAGCTCTTCATGCATAGCATTGACCCAATCAACATCATTCAAAGCTTCATCTATCTTCTTAGGCTCAATGGATGACACGAATGAGAAGTGCTCACAAAATGAAGCCAATCCTGATCTTGTTTGCACACCTCTTGAAATATCACCAATGATAGTGTCTAATGGATGATCTCTTGCAACATTGGTTGGTTGAATCACTTGCACTTGATTGCTAGCATTTGATTGATCACTTGATTGAGATGATGAACTAGCCATTTGTTGATCTTGCACATTGCCATTACTAGGGCTTGCTTGGATTTGATCATGAGAACCACTTGCTTTCACATTTGAGTTAGAGAGCACTTGATTCTTGTCATCTTCAATATCAATCACCTCTCTAGGCCTTATATCACCAATGTCCATGTTCTTCATTGCATTGACCAATTGAGTGCCTCTTACATCATCTAGATTCTTATCTTCCTCTTGGGAACCATTTGTTTCATCAAATTCCACATCATGAACATCCTCAAGAGTACCACTAGCCAAATTCTAAACTCTATAAGCCTTGCTAGTAGTGGAGTAACCAAGCAAGAAACCTTCATCATATTTCTTTTCAAACTTGCTCAATCTAGTGCCTTTCTTCAATATATAGCATTTACATCCAAAAATCCGAAAGTATGCTATGTTGGGCTTTCTTCCATTCAATAGCTCATAGGGTGTCTTCTCCATCATGGGGTGACAATAGAGTTAGTTGCTATAATAGCACATCGTGTTGATTGCTTTGGCCCAAAATGAATGACTCACATTGTACTCACTCAACATTGATCTTGCCATATCAATCAAGGTTCTATTCTTTCTTTCAACTAGCCCATTTGATTGAGGAGTATACTTGGCCAAGAATTGATGTCTAATTCCAAATTCATCACACAACTCATCAATTCTAATGTTCTTGAATTCACTACCATTGTCACTTCTAACTTTCTTGATGGTTGTTTCAAACTCATTGTGAATGCCCTTGACAAATGATTTGAATATTACAAACACATCACTCTTGTCACCAAGAAAGAACACCCAAGTGTATCTAGTGAAATCATCCACAATCACAAATCCATATTTATTTCCACCAATGCTAGTGTATGTGGTTGGTCCAAACAAATCCATATGCATCAACTCAAATGCCTTGGATGTACTCATCATGCTTTTCTTAGGATGTGTATTACCAACTTGTTTTTCGGCTTGACATGCACTACATAGCTTATCCTTTTCAAATGTGACATCTTTCAAGCCTCTAACTAAATCATGCTTGATTAACTTGTTTAATTATTTCTTTCCAACATGACCAAGCCTTCTATGCCATAACCAACCCATGCTAGACTTAGTGATCAAACATGTTGACAATTGAGCTTCTCTAGCATTGAAATCAACTAAGTATAGATTCTCATATCTAAATCTTTTGAATATCAAGTTTGAGCCATCTACACTTATGATCTCTACATCATCCACACCAAATATGCATTTGAAACCAAGATCACACAATTGGGCTACTAACAATAGGTTGAAATTCAAGCTCTCTACTAGTAGAACATTGGAAATGCTCAAGTCATTGGATATTGCAATCTTACCAAGTCCCTTAACTTTGCCTTTGCCATTGTCACCAAATGTGATACTATCAATCCCATTGCTCTTGCTTTCATTAATTGAATTGAACATTCTTGGATCACCGGTCATGTGTTGTGTGCACCCACTATCAAGCACCCAATGCCTTCCTCTAGCTTTATAATTTACCTACAAAAGAAGATCAATTCTTTTTAGGTACCCAAACTTGCTTGGGTCCTTGTAGGTTAGTCACCAAGGTCTTTGGTACCCAAATGGCCTTCTTCTTTGGGCCCACAATTGGTGTACCAATAAACTTAGCCTTCACACCATTGGCACCCTTATAAAGCATGTAACAAGAATCAAATTTGTTTGAGGATACATTAGGTAGCTTGTTCTTGTTAGTCTTGCAATTTTGCTCTATATGCCCAACTTGCTTGCATCTATTGCAAAACCGACCATTGCCCTTCACAAAGCTAGCTTTGAGAGTGACAAAGGCCGCCTTGCCTTTCTTGGGGGTATAGCCTAATCCCTCTTTGTTGAGAGAAAACCTTTGGCTACCCAAGCACTTTAGCAAGCGGGCATCTCCACCATAGGCATTGCCTAAGGCACGAGTGAGCTCATTTACCTCCTTCTTGAGGGTTTCATTTTCCACCATTAGTGATGTATCATTCATAGGTGGAGTGGTAATGGTTGTGCTACAAGAGGTGTTAGTGGGAGCAACAATAATGGGTTCATGAAAAGATTCATCAATAAGATCACATGTTAGTCCCACATCACATGTTACTATCACTTGCTCCTTCTTGGCTTCCTCCTTCTTGACTTGCTCAATGAGAGAGGAGTGAGCCTTTTCAAGCTTAGAGTGAGCTTTGCCAAGCTTCTCATGGGCATCCACTAGCCCCTCATGAGTGGCATTGAGCTCATCAAAGGATTGCTCAAGAAATTTTACTTTCTTGCACAATTCTTTGCACTCCTTTCTCTTCATCTCATTGCAAGCATGCACTTGCTCACACATGTCCAAGAGCTCCTCCTTGGAGTACTCCTCATCCTCATCATCACTCCTACAAGCATCACTTTTACATTCATCATCACTCTCATCATATTTTACCTTGGTAGGCTTTGCCATGAGGTATGTTGATGAACTGTCAAAGATGGAGGGCTTGTTGTTGATGGTGATGCTTGCTAGTGCTCTCTTGATAGACTTCTTGTCATCATCACTAGAGCTATCAATATTCAAAGAGCCATCACTATCCCAAGTGACTACATAGCCTCCACCCTTCTTCTTCTTTTGGAAGGTCATTCTCTTCTCCTTCTTCTCCTTCTTTTCTTTCCTATCCTCCTTGTGCTTCTTCTTCTCATTCTTATCATTGTCACTATTGTATGGACAATTTGCTACTACATGATCGGGGCTCTTGCAATTGTAGCATCTTCTCACATACTCTTTCTTCTTGGTGTGATCTCTTCTCTTTCTTGCACCATAGCCCTTCTTCTTCATGAACTTGCCCATCTTGCGCACAAAGAGAGCTATAGCCTCATCATCAATATCACTTAGATCTTCATCATCACTTGATTCTTTCTTCGACTTGCCCTTGTTTTTGTATGATGATGAACTAGCTTTGAATGCTATGCTTTTCTTCTTCTTATCATCTTCATCCTTCTTGTCCTCCTTGTCATCCCCCTCCCTTTCCACATGGTATGTCTCTTGTGTCATGACATCACCTAGTACTTGGTTGGGGTAATGTCCTTCAATCCTCTTATGATGAGCAATCTTAACATCTCAAATCTTGGAGGTAAGCACATCAAGAATCGATGGGAGACATCATCATCCTTGATCTTCTCTCCCAATACCTTCAAGTCGTTGACAATGACTTGCAAATGATGGAACATCTCCGGAATGCTCTCATCTTCCTTCATCTTGAAGCTTGTCAATTTATCCTTTAGGATATACAACTTGGCACTCTTTACCACCGGTGTGCCCTCATATGTTTCCTCCAATCTCTTCCACACATCATTTGCTCTATCACAATCCTTGATTTGCTCAAACACCTTGGAATCAATGGCATTGTATATGGTGTTAAGAGCCATTGTATTGCATTGCTTGTTGATCTTATCTTGATTGGTTGGATTATCGGGATCAATGATAGCATAGTCATTCTCGGTCACTTCCCATACTTGATCATTTATTGAACCAAGATACATCCTCATTTTTCTCTTCCAATAACCATAGCATGTGCCATCAAAGAACGGTGGTTTGCCCCCCACATGGTTGAACACAACTTGAGCCATAATTTGACACCGAGGTTGTTAAGCCTTTAATCAAACGGTGACCACGGCTCTGATACCACTTGAAAGGTCCTAATATGGCTAGAGGGGGGGTGAATAGCCTATTTAAAAATCTACAAATTAACTAGAGCAATTTGATTAGTATGACAAATAGCGTAATGCAAACTTGCTCTAGCTCTACAAGGGTTGCAAGCCACCTATCCAACAATTCTAGTTGCAATGATTACTTAGGCATACAAACTTGCTAGTCTAAAGAGCTCAACTAGATGAATGTAAATAACAAAGCAAGCTCTCAATTCTAATTACACTAAAGAGCTTGTATCAACTAGTTTGCAAGAATGTAAACAAGCAAGTAGGGTGATTATACCGCCGTGTAGGGGATGAACCAATCACAAGATGAAGATCAAGCCAATCACTGGGAGAATGCAAATGACAAGAGACAATCGATTTTTCTCCCGAGGTTCACGTGTTTGCCAACACGCTAGTCCCCGTTGTGTTGACCAACACTTGGTGGTTCAGCGGCTAAGAGGTGTTTCACAAACCTCGTCCACACGATAGGACACTGCAAGAACCGACCCACAAGTGAGGTAACTCAATAACATGAGCAATTTACTAAAGTTACCTTTCGGCACTCCGCTGGGGAAGGTACAACTCCCCTCACAATCACCGAAGGCGGCCACAAACAATCACTGACTTGTGCCGATCCTCCACCGCTGCTCCAACCATCTAGGTGGTGGCAACCACCAAGAGAAACAAGCGAAATCCGTAGCGTAACACGAATACCAAGTGCCACTAGATGCAATCACTCAAGCAATGCACTTGGATTCTCTCCCAATCTCACAAAGATGATGGATCAATGATGGAGATGAGTGGGAGGGCTTTGGCTAAGCTCACAAGGATGCTATGTCAATGAAAATGTGCAAGAGTCCCCTCATGAGCTGGCCATGGGGCTATAAATAGAGCCCCAATCAAATATAGCCGTTATACCCCTTCACTGGGCAAAACACGCTCTGACCGGACACTGGCCCTCAGCGTCCGGTCACCCGATGGACACCACGCATCACCAGCTTCAAACGCTGTTCGTCAGATTTCAACGACTGCGAAGCTGACCGGACGCTCCAGTAAAACTGACCGGACGCTGAAGCCCCAGCGTCCGGTCATTTCTAGTAAGCTCCCCAAGGCATATTTTTTTGACCAGACGCGTTCGGTCCACCTTGACCAGACACAGACCAGCATCCGGTGCTCAACCCTAGCCACTGTGCCGTCTGACAGCTCGACTGGACGTAGCCTTTCAGTGTTCGGTCGCTGAGTGACCCAGCATCCAGTCAGTAGACCGACGCCAGCATCATTTCAACCAACTCCATTTCAACTCTAACTTCTTCACCCTTGCTCAAATGTGCCAACCACCAAGAATTTTGCATCCGGCGCAATAGAAAATAGACATTTCATTTTCCCGAAAGCGCCGAATCCATCTCAACCCTGCAAACACCTTGTGCACATGTGTTAGCATATTTTCACAAATATTATCAAGGGTGTTAGCACTCCACTAGATCCTAAATGCATATGCAATGACTTAGAGCATCTAGTGGCACTTTGATAACTGCATTCCGATACGAGTTTCACCCCTCTTAATAGTACGGCTATCAATCCTAAATGTGATCACACTTCTCTAAGTGTCTTGATCACCAAAACAAAATAGCTCCTACATTTTATACCTTTGCCTTGAGCCTTTTGTTTTTCTCTTTCTTCTTTTCCAAGTTTAATCATTTGACCATCACCATGCCATCACCATTGTCATGATCTTCGCCATTGCTTCATCACTTGGAGTAGTGCTACCTATCTCATAATCATCTTGATAAACTAGGTTAGCACTTAGGGTTTCATCAATTAACCAAAACCAAACTAGAGCTTTCATTATGCCGCATCCACCGTACTCATGTAGTGTGCATTTTCCCTTTTCCTGGCATCCTGTCGGCTCTCGATCCTCTCCCTCATCTCCATACCGGACCCCCTCCTATTTTTCTCTTTTGGGGACACGGCCACCCTCACACCTCCCTCGTCGAGTGAACCCCCTCCCCTCTTCCTTATTCTTCCTCCGCTCAAGCTCATGCAGGAAGCGCACCATGGCTGACTTTTTTCCCACCTCGTAAACCATCAGTGCCTCCCATCCACACCACCTCCACTCCTGATGCATGGCGCCACCACCTTCGTTTGCCACTATAAGATGCCCTTGTTGTCCTCCTTCATCTCCATCCACTCAAATCTGAAGCAGAGCTATGAGATTCAGTCGTCATTCATGGAACTAGGGTCGTCAGTCAGAGGTGATTGTATAATCTAAGAAGAAGAAGGGATCTAGTTGTTGTCAAAGGAGTTCAAGTCCATCTATGGTTAGCTTGGACTTAGGATTCATGATGTTTGAGTTCTCAGTCTCCTGTTTCTAGATCTGTTGGACATACACTATTTTTGGATAATCATTTTCTTGTTATTTCTCCATTGTCCTCGTCTGTCTCGACTTCTAGATTAAATCATGGCTGTACTAGGGTGCTCTTAACTATGTATCTCTAAATCCCAGTGTGGTTTAGTGTTCGGCGTCGTGTAATCTTTAGTGTAATTCTGATCTACGAAGTGTAATCGCATTTTTCCCTTTCTGATTCTTGTTTCAAATCTTGGGATGACATTTTATTTAGGGTGGTAGAGCTATAACACCCTCGGTGTTATGCCCTAAACCAACTACTAAATCATGTCATGAGCATCATGTTTATGTAATAATGCATGTTATCGAAGGTGTTGACAAATTTCTTGTAGCCTAAAATAACCAATAAAAATGTTAAATGAATGTTGATTCAATAGCTCATGTGTATCATGTAGGGTTAAAAATCAATTTTTATTCAGCAAAGATACTATAAAACATGTGTGTGATACTTAAATAAAGTTTGAAGTACAAACTTTATAGATGACAATGCAACCCTTGTTGTAGAAAAATAATATGACTAGCTAGTATTTCTAATGGCTTAGAAACGGAACTTGAAGTCAAATTCAGTTCAAGATTTGGAAGAAATTTTAAGTTTAAAAACGGTGTGATAATGCCATGTTGGAGAATTAATTCTAGAAAATCTAGCTAAAGATCTATACTGTGTTTTTTGCTCCTTATGGTAGACTGTGCCCTCGTTAGAATGGTAGAGGTAGATTAGATTCAACTATGTTAGGTTAGTTTTTAGACGTGCTTTAAAATTCATGCTTAGCACGCGTCTGTCCATTCGGCCAGGAGTGCGTGGTCACCGCATTCAGTGCACGCCGTGGCTGCCTCTAGCCGCACGCATGTGTGGGCAGGCTAATGGTGGCCGCCCTCAGCCTGTTGAAAGGTCCTAATGGCTAGAGGGGGGTGAATAGTCTATTAAAATTTCTACAACAACACTTAGCAAACTGGTTAGATAATTATGAGGCAAAGCAAGTATTGCGCTAGCCTACTAAAATTGCAAGCCACCTACCACAATCCTAGTTTATATAGTTTCTATCCACACAATAGCTATGTCACTACACTAAGTTAGTGTGCTCTTAAAGGCTAACTAAGGAGCCACACTAACCAAACTAACAAGCTCTCACAACTAGCTACACTAAAGAGCTTAACAACTAGTTTGTGGTAATGTAGAGAGAGTGAGCAAGCGCCCAGTGTCCGATCAACTGTTACACTGAACATCAACTTCGCTGATTCACATCGGATGCGTACGATGTGGCGACCGGACGCGTCCGGTCGCTCTCTGCAATTCAGTACCGAGACACATACCGGACATGTCCGGTCTCTATACCGGACGCGTTCAGTCACTCTGTGACCAGCGTGACTAATTTCTCTTCAACTCTATCTTCTTCACCCTTGCTCAAATGTGCCAACCACCAAGTGTATCATCTTGTGCACATGTGTTAGCATATTTTCACAAACATTTTCAAGGGTGTTAGCACTCCACTAGATCCTAAATGCATATGCAATGAGTTAGAGCATCTAGTGGCACTTTGATAACCATATTTTGATACGAGTTTCACCCCTTTTAATAGTACGGCTATCGAACCTAAATGTGATCACACTCACTAAGTGTCTTGATCACTGAAACAAAATGGTTCCTACCATTTATACCTTTGCCTTGAGCCTTTTGTTTTTCTTTCTTCTTTTCCAAGTCCAAGCACTTGATCATCACCATGGCAACACTATCATCATGTCATGATCTTCATTTGCTTCACCACTTGGAGTAGTGCTACCTATCTCATAATCACTTTGATAAACTAGGTTAGCACTTAGGGTTTCATCAATTCACCAAAACCAAACTAGGGCTTTCAATCATCCCCTTTTTGGTAATTGATGACAACCCTTACACAAATATATGAATTAAAATTTAATTGAATCCATGTTGCTTGCCCAAGTATATTTACCATGTGTAAAAGTATATGGACAAGTTTCATGAATCCCAAATGGTAGCAATTGCTCCCCCTACATATGTGCTAAGAGTTTGGATTGTAGCTTGCACATATGCTTAGATAGGAAATATAGGAGACAATGTCTACTAAATGATACTAAGGTATAAGAGATGGACCTTTGAAGCGTGATACCAATCGGAGTGCACCAATATATCATCCTTAGCACCATTAGTAACTAGACATACACAAAAACTAGAATACCCCGTGAGATCAATGTTAGAAGTAAGAGTCTAGTTTGCATAATGTGAGCATGAGTCTGGTTACTTAAACCTATGCATGCTAGTTTTTTATTTCATCATCCAAACCTACAACTAGCATACACCACATAAGCATAGATATTGAAATTTAAAACTTGTGCTATGCAAGCAAACATATAAAATGCACATTCAAATGCACCTTACAAGTTCATGAGCTTGATCCCCCTACTTGTGTGCTCAAAATTTTAATTGATCCCCTTCCTTTGTCATATCTCTCCCCCTATGTCAAATTCTCCCCTTATCACTTATATCTTTATTTGTTCCCCCTTTGTTGTCTTTTCACTATCTTAGTACACTAATATCTTTGTTTTTCTCCCCATAGCACTAATATCTTTGTTTTTTCCCCATATCACTAATATATTTGTTTTTCTCCCCCTTTGTCATCAATGACCATAAAGGCTTAAATTATAGATAGGTTAGAATTATCAATATCAATCAATGGGGATGAGGATCATTTTCCCAAATTTGGTTCAATCTAGATCATTTACCAAAGATATTTAACTCGGTTTGATCCAAGGACAAGCTTCTTCATACCTTCAAATAAGGGTTATCTTGTACCATGTTGAGTTAAACACTTAGAGCTCATTTTCTAGATCAAACACTAGGTTTACAAGCCCACAAATATGTCATATGCTACCACTAGACCAAATCAAACATAGAAGCAATAGTGGTACCATATAATCATCAAATTCATTTGATTTTCATGAATGAGCCTATTAAATGTGAGAGATGACTAGATGCACTAAACATGTCCTTAGCAAGGATGTATGCCATGCCAATCAACTTTTATCTTGGATTGCTCGAAGGAGAGGCATGCCATATAAGTGGGGAGTGCATTAACACATATTTGAGAAATCCAATATGTTCAACTCATTCCTTAGCTTGCAAAACCTTTTCTCATCCAATGGCTTGGTGAATATATCGGCAAGTTGATCTTTGGTGCCTACACTCTCAATGCAAATGTCCCCTTTTTATTGATGATCTCTTATGAAATGGTGGTGGACATCAATGTGCTTTGTTCTTGCATATTGAACTGGATTGTTGGTCAACTTGATTGCACTCTCATTGTCACATAGCAATGGCACTTTCTTGAACTTAATTCCAAAGTCACTCAAAGTGGCCTTCATTTAAAGTATTTATGCACAACAACTATCGGTGGATATGTATTTGGCTTCGGCAGTTGATAATGCAACACTATTTTGCTTCTTTGATGACCATGAAACAAGTGATCTTCCCAACAATTGACATATGCCCGAGGTGCTCTTCCTTTCAACCTTGCATCCTGCACAATCTGAGTCAGAGTAACCAACTAATTCAAACTTTGCTCCTTTGGGATACCACAAACTAATATTTTGTGTATGCTTCAAGTACCTCAATTGTAACAGAACCGACCAAATCATAAGAACGTAAGTACAAAAACAATCACCGAAGCGATCAAATTCCTGTACTTAAGCTCTCATAATCCCGATAGTCCAGAAATCACGAAGGATTTCAACCAACTCTCGACATACAAACCAAGATCGTAATGATTCAACACAACACATCATCTGTTACAACATTTCACAAGTAGCATTCGGATTACATCCATCAGAGTTGAATTAGAATATTACAAACCAAGTTTGAGTGTGCGGAAGCAACATAGTTTAGTACAAAACATCAAGGTTTTCAAATACATTGCCAAGTCTGAGTCATGTCCCACAAAAGCATTATCAGGTACGAGAACTAGTAGAGACCGCGCCCAACGGTCTAGTCTTCATCCCCAGCTGGGAGAAGGCAGTACTTGCAGCAACCAAAGTAGAACTGGTCATCTGCAACAGGTGGGAGATAAACCCTGAGTACTGAGAAGGTACTCAGCTAGACTTACCCGACAAAAACAGAAATAAAGACACCAAGGATCATGCAAGGCTTTTCAGGTGGGCTAGCTTGACACAGTTGCAGAAAAGAGCTTAAGATTAGGGTAACCAATTTAAACTTAGCATCAAGCTTATCATTATTTACCTGTCCACTAGATTAGCACCTATACTAGAGCACTCACTTATTAGGAGCAAACAATATTAACCATAGCAGGTATAATAAGGCTGTCATCATCATATCATCATTTCCGAAGCCATTATGTTATTTAGTGTATCTACATTGGAGATAAGCCCGTCAAGTTCTCACTAACCGGGAGAGACGGCGATTCGAATCGAATTACAACTCAGCTGAGGGGGTATTCCTAACTCTCACCCTGGCATACTTAGCAAGGGTAGCCGTGGGTTACCTTTGGTACAACTCAGGAACCAAATTCGCGGGTTCGATCAGCGCCAGCGCTCTCAGGGATTACCCTTCTGCCAGGACGATCAGGACTTTTAAATCACCTGCCCTTGGACTCACGCCTACGGCTCCCTTCCGAGGCGTACTTTATACTTATCGACTCTCGGCCTGAGTTGAGCTACTCGGCTTCGCGGTCGGTCTCCAGACCTGGCCAACTAAGAGAGAGGCATCGCGTTCAACATGAACAGGAAAGGCTCCAAGAATCAGTCCTTAAGCGACGCAGACGGAGTCACTGCAAACCGGCAAGCCTCCGTCCTGGTCTTCATTTCAAATTAAGACTGGTTCTTTTCCACGATAGCAAATATAGCCAACCGTGCCACATGTATATTCCTATATCTCGCAGGTGACAGGAAATCACCCGACTTCTACCACGTTTAAGCAGGGCTAAGCACTACTCGAGCCTGAGCTACATAGGATTTAGGGTAACAATATCTGGACAAGGAATTGGGTAACCAATGCAGCAAGTGTTTGCATCCAACACCTAAACTTAATGCAACAATATATATATGTAACAATAATACTGTACTGCATTTCGGAAATTAGGAGGCTTAATATGCTCCGGGGCTTGCCTTTCACAAAGTTGCAAGGACGGTGATCCGGGCACTCAACGGCGACCTCGTCTGGCACTTCTCCTGAAGGCTGCTCCTCCTGAATCTCCGGTGTCGGCTGCTGCTGCTCGCTCAGTTCCTCGAATTCCAGCAGGGTTACTCCTTCCGGTACACCTATTGCATGCCGATGCAAAATATAAATATCATGGATGCATAAGGAATGACATGATGCTCATGATGAATGAATCACAGTGAGTGTTTACGAAAGTATCACTGGACACTCGTTTACCGAGTAATTGGCTCTATTCAAATCACTTTAAGCATGTATCTACTTAACTTAAAGACAAGATCAACTTACCTAACTTGCATAACCTAAGATAAAGATGCTCATCTTCAGTTAAAGGCCTAACACCTAGGAACATTACCACAACTTAGAAATAATAAAGGTATACATAATTTAACATTTAAGTTTCATATGCATACAAGTAGTCCCTTAATTAAATCACAACTAAAGTTCTACAACTTCCAAATGACTTGCATGAGGACATTCTGGAAAGCTTATGAAATTCTCTACAAAACATTTGTAGACATCAAAGCATGATTCTTATGTTAACTAAATCAATTTCCAGCAAACCTAGAATCTGTCCAGAATGACGGGGTTACTAACTTAATTATTTAATGATTGTGCAAAAGCATACTTTGATCAAACCAAGTTTACCAACTTGTTTTGCATACCTAATAAACATCAGAAAGTATAGTGTCAACTTCTAAATAAATTATTTAATACCCTTTTCTAATTTATCTAGTTAATTAGGTGATTAAAGCAATATATAGTAAAACTATTTATAAAAATCTACAAAAATTACAGTAGCTATCTCATGCTGCACATAGACCATCATAAAAATTTCAAAGCCATTGAGTAAGTATAACAGTCTACACAAAAATGATAAGGCATACTGGCTTAAAATGGCATAATTAAGAAATCCTAATGAAAAGTGTCAAGCAATAGATTTCACATTTTTCCTAGCATCATTCTAGCATAAGAATAGTACCCACCAAATTTTACCTTTACTGGATCTATAGAAAAATTATGAAAATTCACACAAGATCCACCCATTAATAAAAGGAAATTCTATAACTTAAAAACTACACATGCACTAGCTCTGAAATTTTAACCAGAGACTCTACTAAACCAAAATAGAGGACCCACAAAATTTCATAATTTTTGGACCACAGAGAACTCAAGATAAAATTCAAACAAGTTTGCATGCTTCTAAAAACACATTTCAAACTCCTATTTAATTCATCCAATTTTTCTAAAACATGTGCTCATATACTATTTTTGTTAAATACTAGACAATACTAGGAACTCAACAAAATTAGAACCATGGCATTTGGATCTATATACTAAGAAATACAAATTTTTGAATATCAATACAAATCTATGAAATAATAAAACAAAATAAATAAGGAAACAAAACTCAGCCACAGTTGGGCCGGCCCGAAGGAACAGCGGCCCGCGAACAACGCTGGCGCGGCCCAAGACGCGGCTCAGCCCAAGCTGGATCCCGCCTGAGCTTGGCGACTGACGTGCGGGGCCCGGGCGTCAGCTGACCCCACCCATCAGCGAGACGAAGACAGGGGAGACGGTTCCGCCGGCGCGGCGATGAGGGAACTCGCCGACGGCGAACCCTCCAGCGAAATGAATAGCACCGGCGTGCTTCCCCAGCCCTCACGCGTTGATTTCCCTACCAAGCCGAAGCTCTAGTGGTCCCTAAGCGCTCCGGCCGCGGCGCACGGCGAATCGGCCATGGCGCACAGCGGCGCTCGGCCATGTCCCGGTGCGGCTGGACCGGCACTGGTGATGGCATTTACACCCAAGCAGCTACTCGTGATGAAGAATGCTAAACGCGAGCTAAGAATGGAGGATGGGAACGGTGCCGTGCTGACCACGGTGAGGTCACCGGTGCGGCCATGGCGCAGCGGTGTCAGAAAGGTCACAGCGACCATTACCCAAGCCTAAATGACGCAGCTGTGAGGTGGAGGAGGTGGAGTAGGTCACGGCGCAAGCTGCTGACGAACAGGGCGACACGCTTTCACGGTGGCGAGCGAGCGGGGCGAAGGCGGAGCAATGGCGGACGGCGGCGCTCTCTTGCAGCGCACGGTGGAAGGCGAGGAATGCGAAATGGGAAAGGCGAGTGCGTTCGGACAGGCGCGAGGTGGCTTCAAGGCGCGGCTGCGACGCCAGGATGCGCCCGGCGCGTGGCCAGCGCGAGCAGGAGTCCGGCGACGAGTGGCGGACACGCGGCGTCGAGCCTCTGAGCCGGTCGGCCACGGCGACTGACCGTTTTCTGAAAACAAACGCGATTCAGTGTTTATCGACGATGACTGACAGCACATATTCGACGATCATCAACTCCTAATCCGTGGTGATCTAGACCATGCCGTAGTTAACAAAGTTGCTCATCTACATGTTAACTACAACTCTTTCCACTAGGAGCTCAAGCTGGTTTGGCTCGGTTAGGGAGATACATGGCTCCAAACATGTGTACACGAAACTGTACTACACTTTAGGACTTAGAAAAATTTGCTGAATATGAAATCAGCATGTACTTCTGACTTGTGGGCCATGTTTGACCATGTTCTAGACCTTTTCATGAGTTGACCATAAAACAACTTTTGTTCCTTGCTAAATTAGCTACAACTTTTGTAAAGAGTGTACAGCCATGCAAAGCTTCCAAGTTGGACTTTTTAAATAGTCAAACTATGACACTCCTAGGGTCAATTCAAGTCAAACATGCAATCAAGGGCATTTTGGTCATTTTGATCTACATGAACAATGTCCAAACAAGTAACCTAAGTGTAGTTAAGGTGTAATAGACCATGATCAACCATTTTACAAAATTGTTATACCATTTCAATTGATCACATGTGATGAAAGAAACAATCAAAACAAGCAATTTACCCAATGTTGCAATGAAATGTTTCAATGATAATGGCATGATGACATGGATAATGCACATGTTTATGAAATGACATGCAATTAGTAGAAGCCAAACACCTAGGGTGTTACAGCCCTCCCCCCTTAGAAAAATCTTGTCCCGAGATTTGGAAAGCGTACCATTTAGTATAGAAAGTTGGATGATTTTCCTTTAAATAATCTTCCCGCTCCCAGGTTGCATCCCGTTCACTATGATTACTCCAAACTACCTTGTATAATTTAACTACTCGTGTACGAGTCACTCTTTCTTGAGTATCCAGGACTTGCACGGGCTTTTCTTCATAAGAAAGATCAGATTTCAAGTTGACTTTCCTTGTTGCTATTCTCTCCTCAGGAATACGAAGACACTTCTTAAGCTGGGACACATGGAATACCGGGAATATAGCTCCCATCTCCCGTGGTAGATCGAGCTTATATGCTACTCTTCCACTTTTCTCGATAATGCGGTAGGGTCCAACATATCGAGGCTCAAGTTTCCTTTTAATTCCAAAACGCTTGACTCCTTTCATAGGGGATACCTTCAAATAAACATGATCACCTACTTCAAACTCAATAGGTTTTCTTCTCTTGTCAGCATAGCTCTTTTGTCTAGCCTGTGCGGCAGTCATATTCTTCTGTATAGTTCGGACTTGCTCTTCGGCTTCTTTTACAAAATCAATACCATAGAATCTTCTTTCTCCGGGTTCCACCCAGTTCAAAGGAGTTCTACACTTGCGGCCATAAAGAGCTTCAAAAGGAGCCATTTTGATACTTTCTTGATAACTGTTGTTATAAGAGAATTCAGCGAGAGGTAACCAGTCTTCCCAAGAGCCTTTGCAAGAGATAAGACAAGCTCTAAGCATGTCTTCAAGAATTTGATTAACACGCTCAGTCTGTCCCGATGTTTGCGGATGATAGGCAGAACTGCGGATTAGATGAGTGCCAAGATTCTGATGTAAGCACTCCCAAAAGCGAGCCATGAACTGAGGTCCTCTATCCGAAACAATGGATTTGGGTACACCATGGAGACGTACCACTTGTTGAAAATAAATCTCAGCATAATTGTGAGGGTGATAGGTAGACTTGACCGGAATAAAGTGAGCAGATTTAGTTAGACGATCTACGATAACCCAGATGGAATCACAACCCTTTTTGGTAGTGGGTAATCCAACAATAAAATCCATGCTAATTTCTTCCCACTTCCAGCCAGGAATAGATAGTGGCTGCAATAGTCCGGGCCTTATGTGAATAGCCTTGACTCTGCAACAGTTATCACACCTTGCCACATAAGCTGCGATTTCTTTCTTCATCTTGGTCCACCAATAATACAGCTTGAGATCTTGATACATTTTACTGCTACCAGGATGGATGGACAATTTTGAAGAATGGGCTTCATCCATAATTTGATTTCTAAGTTCTTTATCTTTGGGTACCACAAGCCTATCATTAAACCAGAGAATTCCCTTGTCATCGACTTTAAAGTGCTTGGTCTCTTTCTCTTTCATTTTCCGCTTGATGTGAAATACACCCACATCCGTCTTCTGGAGCTCGATAATTTGACTTCTAAGAGAGCAATCCACAGTGATATTGTGGAGTACTATAGGATGAAGGAGGTGTGCCAGATGAAAGTCTTCACTAACTAAGGAATTGCAATGGGCCTTTCTGCTTAGGGCATCAGCAACCACATTTGCCTTACCAGGGTGGTAGTGCACTTGAAGGTTGTAGTCTTTGATCAATTCTAACCATCGTCGTTGACGCATGTTCAACTCAGGCTGCGTAAAGATGTACTTGAGACTCTTATGGTCAGTATAGATGTTGCACACATTACCAAGCAAGTAATGTCTCCAGATCTTCAGGGCATGAACAACTGCGGCTAGCTCTAAGTCATGGGTAGGATAGTTGACTTCATGCTTTTGGAGCTGGCGCGAAGCATAAGCAATTACTCGACCCTCCTGCATAAGAACACACCCCAAACCGGTGCCACATGCGTCACAGTAGACATCAAAAGGCTTCTCGATGTCAGGTTGTGCCAATACAGGAGCAGAGGTTAGTAAGGTCCGCAAAGTGTGGAAAGCCTCTTCACACTTCGGAGTCCACACAAACTTCTCATCCTTTTGCAGTAGCCGAGTCATGGGCTTGGCGACCTTTGAGAAATCCGAGGATAAAGCGACGATAATAGCCAGCCAGACCTAGAAAACTTCGGACTTCTGTGACCGTAGTAGGTGCCTTCCACTCCAGGACTTCTTGCACCTTAGTAGGGTCAACCGAAATTCCATCACCAGATAATACATGACCAAGAAAAGGTATCTTGTTCAACCAGAACTCGCACTTGCTGAACTTGGCATAAAGCTGGTTATCACGTAACCGAGTTAAAACAATTCTCAGGTGTCCAGCATGCTCTTCTTCATTCTGAGAATATACCAGGATATCATCAATGAACACGACGACAAATTTGTCCAATTCCGGCATGAATACAGAATTCATCAGGTACATAAAGTGTGCCGGAGCATTTGTCAACCCGAATGACATGACGAGGTATTCGAACAAGCCATAACGAGTAGAGAAAGCTGTCTTAGGTATATCTTCAGGACGAATTTTGATCTGATGGTAGCCAGACCTCAAATCGATCTTGGAGAATACCTTAGCCTTGGAGAGCTGATCAAACAGAATATCGATGCGAGGAAGAGGGTATTTGTTCTTGATAGTAACAGCGTTTAGGGGACGATAATCCACGCACATGCGTAGAGACTCGTCCTTCTTCTTCACAAATATAGCCGGACAACCCCAAGGAGAAGAACTAGGCCGAATCAACCCTTTCTTCAATAGCTCATTCAACTGACTCTTCAGCTCAGCCAACTCATTAGGGTGGCATTCTATAGGGCCTTCGAGAAATGGGAGCCGTACCCGGAATGAGTTCTATCTTGAATTCTACATCACGGTCCGGAGGTAATCCAGGCAAGTCATCAGGAAAGACATCTGGAAACTCACAGACAACCGGTAGATCCTTAATGGCTTTGGCTAAGGTAGCATTGGCTGTACTGTGGATAGCAATATCACGAGGTAACTGCTACTAGAAAACCTTTCTTATCCACAGGATCCCTCAACATAACCACACGGGTTGATGTATCGATCAACACTCCATTCCCGCTCATCCACTTCATTCCTAGGATTACATCGATTCCTACCCCCGGTAGAACTACAAGATCCACAAGGAACTCTCGATCCCCGATCTCAATCTTTACATCTTTAACTACTTGGTTAGTCATGATATTATTCCCAGCAGCACTAATACAATAACCCCCCTTGACAATTGTAATCACATTCATCTGATGCTTAGATGCAAAAGTAGAACTCACAAAGGAATGCGAAGCACCAGAATCAAAGAGCACAACTGCAGGGTGATCATTAACAAGGAACTTACCAGCGGTGACCACTTCACCAGCAGGAATTTCCTCCACTGTAGTATAGTGAACACGCCCCTGACGGACGTTTCCTTGAGCATTCTTGGGAGGATGGGGACATCTATTTGCCCAATGACCAGGCTGGTTACAGTTCCAGCACGGCCTGTTTGCTGGTGGAACATTGGAGCTACTCTGCCCAGATGTATTCTTCGGCAAGGAAATCGTATACCCCTTGCGGAAACCGGTTTTAGCTTGGTTCTTCTTCTGAGGTGGGCGGTACCGGACATTAGCATTGGGTGGACTGGTACGGGGCCTTAGATACCATTGGAGCCTTGGACTGGGAAGCACCAGCCTCAAAGTTCCTTTTACGGTTCTTGGAAGCAGCATATATCTTGTCATTGTTCTCCTGAGTCAGAGTGTCACTGATAAACTCATTGAAGGTGACACACTTGCAGTTGCCCATTGACTTCATCAGTTTTGGGGAAAGTCCCCTCTTGAAGCTAGCTATTCTCTTGGCGTCAGTATCGACGAACTCAGGAGCATATCTTGCCAGGTTGTTGAATGCCTGGAGGTACTCATTGAGACTCTTATTGCCTTGGGTGAGCTTCATAAACTCAGTATGCTTAATGGCCATGAGACCAGGAGGGATAAAGTGTCCCCTGAAGGCTGCCTGGAACTGGTTCCAAATGATCTCAACGTTAGCAGGGAAGGTGGTCCTGTGATGGGTCCACCAGATGCCTGCAGGGCCTTGGAGCTGGTGTCCTGCATACGTAGCCTTCATGCCTTCAGTCAAACGGAGCAATCCAAATCTTTGCTCTATCGTGCTCAACCATTCATCCGCTTGTAAGGGTTCTTCTGCCTCACGAAAGATAGGAGGCTTCGTGTCCATGAAGTCCTTAAAGCTGCTGTACTGGTTCGGCTCGGGTCCCTGGCGGACATGCCGATCCTCACGGTTAGCCATCTGGCGCATAGCCTCAGCTAGCATGCGCTGACTTTCCACAACTATCTGCATTAGCTCAGCTGGTGTGGGCGGTGGCGGAGGTGGTTGTTCCTCATTTCCCATGCCACGACCGCGACGAAGGTTATGAGCCATCTGCAAAAGGTATAGCCAATGAGCACTGACGATGTGGAAATTTTTGTAGATGAACTGTATAATTATGCCAAACTGAGTCCATTAGAGGGAATGCATTTAATAATCAACAGAGGCACAATCATTCATCACAATCACCCAACTCATCAAGCGCATCAATTGACATATAAATGCGATGAACTTAACCAACAACGAGATCCATAGACCGCAAAGGCGAAATTCATCAAATGCTCACATACGTGGAGCATAATACGTTCGATAGGTTACATCCAAGCCATAGTGGTTCCAACTTACATCAAAGGTAACATAGGGTTCGATATTACATCCCAACGATTAACTTGCTACAAAGTTACTCGTTCATGCATGAGGATCAACAAAAGACTAGATCTAGCGCATTAGCTCAGTAGTAAGCTAAACTACGCATCGTCCTCGGAGTCAGTGTCGAGGATCTCTCCTCCATCTTCATCACTAGGAGGCTCTAACTCCTCATCAGGTGGAGCGTCCTCAGGTCCATTGACTTCCATGTCATCATCACCTTCAGCCATGATGACACCAGAACCCATCTCATCCTCATCAGGTGGCAGGATAGGGTGAAGTTGATTGTGCAGTAGGTGAACCTCCTCATGGAGATTGTCATTGTACTCTTCTGCAGCTGCCAACTGCTGCTCTAGCTCAATCTGCCTCGCTCTCAACACATTCTCCTCGTGCCAGGCTTCATTCCGTTGGTTCAGCATGTGAACCAACATACGCTCACAGTTGCGGTGAGCAACTGTCAACCTCTGAACCTCCAGGTTCTCTTGATCCCGTTCCTACGTGACTTGCTCCAAACGCTGCTGAACTGCAGTCCTTTCAGCAGTCACCTGAGCCAGCTCTGCCCTCAGCCTTTCAGCCTCAGTAGGCTCAGGACGGGGCTCACGAGGAGCTAAACGGTGACGAGGCGCCCTACCTCCAGCGGACTTACGAGCAGTGCGTTTCGTGCGCGCCATCTGTAGCAAAAAGTTACAACGTAAGGGGAGAATCATTTAAGGGATACGAAATTTAATTAGTCGGGACAATCACTTTTAAAGGAGGGAGTAATGCAAGAAATGCCATGTATGCTTGAACATGATGCATGCACGATCCGTACGTCCTCACAAACCTAGAAAATTTAAAGGCTAGCGAAATATACGGTGGCATACATACGTTCTCTCGTAGACGGTAGCTAGTCGATCTATAACGATACGTTGTTAGTGTACCTGCAGAAAATTTCATTTCAGCCCAATAATTTCCCAAAAAGCATAGAAAACAAGCAGTAAACTAAATACTTTCATACATACATCCCCTGATGCATATACTCTAGTATCACAGCTACCCGTCAGAGATACCCATAATTAAGTACTCTCATAGATACATGATTAAACATGTAAGTATGCGAGCAACCACAACTACTCTCCCCTAGACCGACGGTTGGACGGTCATGCTCTCACAACTCACACTTACCAGAGCGTAGAGGTATTTTGATCCATACATTACCACCCAAGCGGATGGCATCCATACAATAGCACGCCGTATGGACGACGAAACAGAAACAAGCAGGAACCCCCAAGTTAGTACTTTAATAAGCCACCTAAGAGTCCTTATTTGGGCATAAGGGATATGACCACTGGCAATACTTAGTATTTAATTTAGGATTTTCACAAATACTTTTGTTTTAAATACACAAATGACGTGTTTAGTGTCAAATCTTGCTCTGATGCCAGCTGTAACAGAACCGACCAAATCATAAGAACGTAAGTACAAAAACAATCACCGAAGCGATCAAATTCCTGTACTTAAGCTCCCATAATCCCGGTAGTCCGGAAATCACGAAGGATTTCAACCAACTCTCGACATACAAACCAAGATCGTAATGATTCAACACAACACATCATCTGTTACAACATTTCACAAGTAGCATTCGGATTACATCCATCAGAGTTGAATTAGAATATTACAAACCAAGTTTGAGTGTGCGGAAGCAACATAGTTTAGTACAAAACATCAAGGTTTTCAAATACATTGCCAAGTCTGAGTCATGTCCCACAAAAGCATTATCAGGTACGAGAACTAGTAGAGACCGCGCCCAACGGTCTAGTCTTCATCCCCAGCTGGGAGAAGGCAGTACTTGCAGCAACCAAAGTAGAACTGGTCATCTGCAACAGGTGGGAGATAAACCCTGAGTACGAGAAGGTACTCAGCTAGACTTACCCGACAAAAACAGAAATAAAGACACCAAGGATCATGCAAGGCTTTTCAGGTGGGCTAGCTTGACACAGTTGCAGAAAAGAGCTTAAGATTAGGGTAACCAATTTAAACTTAGCATCAAGCTTATCATTATTTACCTGTCCACTAGATTAGCACCTGTACTAGAGCACTCACTTATTAGGAGCAAACAATATTAACCATAGCAGGTATAATAAGGCTGTCATCATCATATCATCATTTCCGAACCATTATGTTATTTAGTGTATCTACATTGGAGATAAGCCCGTCAAGTTCTCACTAACCGGGAGAGACGGCGATTCGAATCGAATTACAACTCAGCTGAGGGGGTATTCCTAACTCTCACCCTGGCATACTTAGCAAGGGTAGCCGTGGGTTACCTTTGGTACAACTCAGGAACCAAATTCGCGGGTTCGATCAGCGCCAGCGCTCTCAGGGATTACCCTTCTGCCAGGACGATCAGGACTTTTAAATCACCTGCCCTTGGACTCACGCCTACGGCTCCCTTCCGAGGCGTACTTTATACTTATCGACTCCCGGCCTGAGTTGAGCTACTCGGCTTCGCGGTCGGTCTCCAGACCCGGCCAACTAAGAGAGAGGCATGCGTTCAACATGAACAGGAAAGGCTCCAAGAATCAGTCCTTAAGCGACGCAGACGGAGTCACTGCAAACCGGCAAGCCTCCGTCCGGTCTTCATTTCAAATTAAGACTGGTTCTTTTCCACGATAGCAAATATAGCCAACCGTGCCACATGTATATTCCTATATCTCGCAGGTGACAGGAAATCACCCGACTTCTACCGCGTTTAAGCAGGGCTAAGCACTACTCGAGCCTGAGCTACATAGGATTTAGGGTAACAATATCTGGACAAGGAATTGGGTAACCAATGCAGCAAGTGTTTGCATCCAACACCTAAACTTAATGCAACAATATATATATGTAACAATAATACTGTACTGCATTTCGGAAATTAGGAGGCTTAATATGCTCCGGGGCTTGCCTTTCACAAAGTTGCAAGGACGGTGATCCGGGCACTCAACGGCGACCTCGTCTGGCACTTCTCCTGAAGGCTGCTCCTCCTGAATCTCCGGTGTCGGCTGCTGCTGCTCGCTCAGTTCCTCGAATTCCAGCAGGGTTACTCCTTCCGGTACACCTATTGCATGCCGATGCAAAATATAAATATCATGGATGCATAAGGAATGACATGATGCTCATGATGAATGAATCACAGTGAGTGTTTACGAAAGTATCACTGGACACTCGTTTACCGAGTAATTGGCTCTATTCAAATCACTTTAAGCATGTATCTACTTAACTTAAAGACAAGATCAACTTACCTAACTTGCATAACCTAAGATAAAGATGCTCATCTTCAGTTAAAGGCCTAACACCTAGGAACATTACCACAACTTAGAAATAATAAAGGTATACATAATTTAACATTTAAGTTTCATATGCATACAAGTAGTCCCTTAATTAAATCACAACTAAAGTTCTACAATTCCAAATGACTTGCATGAGGACATTCTGGAAAGCTTATGAAATTCTCTACAAAACATTTGTAAACATCAAAGCATGATTCTTATGTTAACTAAATCAATTTCCAGCAAACCTAGAATCTGTCCAGAATGACGGGGTTACTAACTTAATTATTTAATGATTGTGCAAAAGCATACTTTGATCAAACCAAGTTTACCAACTTGTTTTGCATACCTAATAAACATCAGAAAGTATAGTGTCAACTTCTAAATAAATTATTTAATACCCTTTTCTAATTTATCTAGTTAATTAGGTGATTAAAGCAATATATAGTAAAACTATTTATAAAAATCTACAAAAATTACAGTAGCTATCTCATGCTGCACATAGACCATCATAAAAATTTCAAAGCCATTGAGTAAGTATAACAGTCTACACAAAAATGATAAGGCATACTGGCTTAAAATGGCATAATTAAGAAATCCTAATGAAAAGTGTCAAGCAACAGATTTCACATTTTTCCTAGCATCATTCTAGCATAAGAATAGTACCCACCAAATTTTACCTTTACTGGATCTATAGAAAAATTATGAAAATTCACACAAGATCCACCCATTAATAAAAGGAAATTCTATAACTTAAAAACTACACATGCACTAGCTCTAAAATTTTAACCAGAGACTCTACTAAACCAAAATAGAGGACCCACAAAATTTCATAATTTTTGGGCCACAGAAACTCAAGATAAAATTCAAACAAGTTTGCATGCTTCTAAAAACACATTTCAAACTCCTATTTAATTCATCCTATTTTTCTAAAACATGTGCTCATATACTATTTTTGTTAAATACTAGACAATACTAGGAACTCAACAAAATTAGAACCATGGCATTTGGATCTATATACTAAGAAATACAAATTTTTGAATATCAATACAAATCTGTGAAATAATAAAACAAAATAAATAAGGAAACAAAACTCAGCCACAGTTGGGCCGGCCCGAAGGAACAGCGGCCCGCGAACAACGCTGGCGCGGCCCAAGACGCGGCTCAGCCCAAGCCGGATCCCGCCTGAGCTTGGCGACTGACGTGCGGGGCCCGGGCGTCAGCTGACCCCACCCGTCAGCGAGACGAAGACAGGGGAGACGGTTCCGCCGGCGCGGCGACGAGGGAACTCGCCGACGGCGAACCCTCCGGCGAAACGAATAGCACCGGCGTGCTTCCCCAGCCCCCACGCGTTGATTTCCCTACCAAGCCGAAGCTCTAGTGGTCCCTAAGCGCTCCGGCCGCGGCGCACGGCGAATCGGCCATGGCGCACGGCGGCGCTCGGCCGTGTCCCGGTGCGGCTGGACCGGCACTGGTGATGGCATTTACACCCAAGCAGCTACTCGTGATGAAGAATGCTAAACGCGAGCTAAGAATGGAGGATGGGAACGGTGCCGTGCTGACCACGGTGAGGTCACCGGTGCGGCCATGGCGCAGCGGTGTCAGAAAGGTCACAGCGACCTTACCCAAGCCTAAATGACGCAGCTGTGAGGTGGAGGAGGTGGAGTAGGTCACGGCGCAGCTGCTGACGAACAGGGCGACGCGCTTTCACGGTGGCGAGCGAGCGGGGCGAAGGCGGAGCAATGGCGGACGGCGGCGCTCTCTTGCAGCGCACGGTGGAAGGCGAGGAATGCGAAATGGGAAAGGCGAGTGCGTTCGGACAGGCGCGAGGTGGCTTCAAGGCGCGGCTGCGACGCCAGGATGCGCCCGGCGTGTGGCCAGCGCGAGCAGGAGTCCGGCGACGAGTGGCGGACACGCGGCGTCGAGCCTCTGAGCCGGTCGGCCACGGCGACTGACCGTTTTCTGAAAACAAACGCGATTCAGTGTTTATCGACGATGACTGACAGCACATATTCGACGATCATCAACTCCTAATCCGTGGTGATCTAGACCATGCCGTAGTTAACAAAGTTGCTCATCTACACGTTAACTACAACTCTTTCCACTGGAGCTCAAGCTGGTTTGGCTCGGTTAGGGAGATACATGGCTCCAAACATGTGTACACGAAACTGTACTACACTTTAGGACTTAGAAAAATTTGCTGAATATGAAATCAGCATGTACTTCTGACTTGTGGGCCATGTTTGACCATGTTCTAGACCTTTTCATGAGTTGACCATAAAACAACTTTTGTTCCTTGCTGAATTAGCTACAACTTTTGTAAAGAGTGTACAGCCATGCAAAGCTTCCAAGTTGGACTTTTTAAACAGTCAAACTATGACACTCCTAGGGTCAATTCAAGTCAAACATGCAATTAAGGGCATTTTGGTCATTTTGATTTACATGAACAATGTCCAAACAAGTAACCTAAGTGTAGTTAAGGTGTAATAGACCATGATCAACCATTTTACAAAATTGTTATACCACTTCTAATGATCACATGTGATAAAGAAAGTAAAACAAGCAATTCATTCATATGTTGCAATGAAATGTCTCACATGTTTCAAGACCTTGTTGTCATTTTATAATTGCCACATTACTACCATGTTGCCATGTTTCAAGGTATGAGAGTTTCCTGTTGCATTCCCATGTTGCACTACTACCACTCTAAGCAATCAAGCATGAAACACATACAATTTAAAATGTTGCATACGTATGTTTCAATGATAATGGCATGATGACATGGATAATGCACATGTTTATGAAATGACATGCAATTAGTAGAAGCCAAACAGCTAGGGTGTTACATCAATATTCTCTTTGTAGCCTTCAAATGACTTTCTTTTGGTGAGGATTAAAATCTTGCACATATGCACACACTAAACATGACATCCGGCCTTGATGTGATCACATAGAGTAGGCTTCCAATCATAGACCGATACAATTTTTGATCCACTATATTGCCACTTGCATCACTATCCAACTTGCCATTTGTTCCCATTAGTGTACTAATGGCTTAGGTATCACTCATGTCAAACTTCTTGATTATGTCCTTGATATACTTGCCTTGACTTATAAATGTACCATTCTTCAATTGCTTGATTTGAAGACCAAGGAAGTAACTCAACTCTCCAATCATGGATATCTCAAACTCATTAGACATCATCTTTCCAAACTCATCATAAAAGTTTTGATTGGTTGACCCAAATATGATGTCATCAACATAGATTTGCAACACAAATAAATCTTTTTCAATCTTCTTGATGAAAAGAGTGGTGTCAACCTTCCCCATCACAAACCCTTTAGAGAGTAGGAAGTCTCTCAATCTCTTATACCATGCTCTAGGTGCTTGCTTCAAGCAATACAATGCCTTCTTCAACTTATACACATGGTCGGGCTTCTTGTCATCTTCCAAACTAGGAGGTTGCTCAACATACACTTCTTCATTGATGTAACCATTGAGAAATACACTCTTGACATCTATTTGATAGAATTTGATGTTGTGGGCATAAGCATAAGCTAGCAAGAATCTAATTGCTTCCAATCTAGCAACCGGGGCATATGTTTCTCCAAAGTCAAGATCTTTAACTTGTGTATAGCCTTCTGCTACCAATCTTACTTTGTTCCTTACTACTATCCCATCTTAATCTTGCTTGTTTCTAAAGACCTAATTAGTTCCAATCACATTGTGTCCCTATGGTCTCTCTACTAATTCCCATACTTGATTTCTTGTGAAGTTATTCAATTCTTCATGCATAGCATTCACCCAATCAACATCCTTCAATGCTTCATCTATCTTCTTTGGTTCAATAGATGACACAAATGATAAATACTCACAAAATAAAGCCAATCTTGATCTAGTTTGCACACCTCTTGAAATATCACCAATTATAGTGTCCAATGGATGATCCCTTGCAATATTCGTTGGTTGGAGGATTGGAACTTGATTGCTTGCACTTGATTGATCATTGGGTTGAGATAATGCACTAGCCACTTGATCTTGTTCATTATCATGAGAGCCACTTGTACTAGCTTGATTTGTATCATCTTGCACATTTGAGTTAGAGAGCACTTGCACTTGATCATCTTCATCATCATTCACTTGCCTAGGCCTCAATTCATCAACATCCATGTTCTTCATGACATTTGAAAGTTGAATGCCTCTGACAACTTCAAAGTTCTCATTCTCTTCTTGTGAACCCTTGGTTTTATCAAATTCAACATCATGAACTTCCTTAAGAGTACCACTATCCAAATTCCAAACTTTATATGCTTTGCTAGTTGTTGAGTATCCAAGTAGGAATCCTTCATCACATTTCTTGTCAAATTTGCCTAATCTAGTGCCTTTCTTCAAGATATAACATTTGCAACCAAAGACCCAAAAATATGCAATGTTGGGCTTTCTACCATTCAAGATCTCATATGGTGTCTTCTCTTTCAATGGGTGACAATAGAGGTGGTTGCTACAATAGCAAGCCGTGTTGATAGCTTTGGCCCAAAAGGATTGACCCACATTGTACTCACTAAGCATAGACCTTGTCATATCAATAAGTGTTCTATTCTTCCTCTCAACAAGGCCATTTGATTGGGGAGTGTACTTAGCCGAGAACTAATGTCTAATTCCAAATTCATCACATAACTCATCAATTCTAGTGTTCTTGAACTCACTACCATTGTCACTTCTAACTCTCTTGATGGTTGTTTCAAACTCATTGTGAATGCCCTTGACAAATGATTTGAATATTGCAAACACATCACTTTTGTCCACTAGAAAGAATACCCATATGTATCTAGTGTAATCATCCACTATCACAAAGCCATATTTGTTTCCATCGATGCTAGTGTATTGTGTTGGCCCAAACAAGTCTGTGTGCAATAACTCAAATGCTTTACTAGTGCTCATCATGCATTTCTTAGGATGGGTGTTTCCAACTTGTTTGCTAGCTTGACAAGAGCTACAAAGCTTATCCTTCTCAAACACAACATCTTTCAAGCCTCTAACCAAGTCATGCTTAATCAATCTATTCAATTGTTTAATTCCAACATGACCAAGCCTTCTATGCCATAACCAACCCATGCTAGACTTAGTGAACAAACATGTAGATAATTTAGCTTCACTAGCATTGAAATCAACCAAGTATAGATTCTCATATCTAAAGCCTTTGAAGATCAAATTAGAGCCATCTACACTTATGATCTCTACATTATCTACCCCAAATATGCATTTGAATCCAAGATCACATAATTGAGCTATGGATAGCAAGTTGAAGTTCAAGCTCTCTACTAGCAAGACATTGGATATGCTCATATCAATGGATATTGTAATCTTACCAAGCCCTTTGACCTTGCCTTTGCCATTATCACCAAATGTGATACTGTCATAATCATCATTGTCATTGGTGTTGATTGAGTTGAATATTCTTGCATCACCGGTCATGTGTTGAGTGCACCCACTATCAAGAACCCAATACCTTCCTCTAGCTTTGTAATTAACATATAAAAGAAGATCAATTCTTTTTAGGTACCCAAACTTGCTTGGATCCTTGAAGGTTAGTCACTAAGCTCTTTGGTACCCAAATGACTTTCTTCATTGAGCCCATCTATGGTGCACCAATGAACTTAGCCTTTACACCATTTGCACCTTTGGTAAGCACATAGAAAGAATCAAGCTTAATGGAGGATACATTAGCTTGTGACTTCTTGTTCATGCACTTTTGCTCTACATGACCAACTTGCTCACAACTAGTGTAAAACCGACCATTGTTCTTCACAAAACTAGTCTTATGAGGAGCCACCTTGCCTTTCTTGGGGGTATAGCCCAATCCCTCTTTGTAGAGAGAAGGTCTTTGGCTACCTAAGCATATAAGCAAGCGGTCCTCACCACCATAGGCCTTAGCCAAGGTGTGAGTGAGCTTATTGACCTCCTTCTTAAGGTTCTCATTCTCAACCATTAGTGAGGCATCACAAGTGAAACCATCACTACTAGATGAGGTGAAAGTAGAAGTACTACATGAAGGGTTAGTGGGAGAAATAATGGTAGGCATAGATAATGATTCATCAATTATATCACAAGTTAAGCCTACATCACAAGTCTCAACATGCTTCTTCTCATTTTGTTCATTAAGCAAAGAGGAATGAGCTTTTTTCAAGCTTCTTGTGAGTCTTGCCAAGCTTCTCATGGGCTTCCTCTAGCCTCTCATGAGTTGCTTTGAGCTCATCAAGGGCTTGCTGAAGGGCTTTTACTTTCTTATTCAAGCTCTTGCATTCCCTTCTCTTAATATCAAAGTGTTCTTTAGCATCTTCTAGCATGTCAAATAATTCATCTTTAGTAGGTTCATCATCATTACTATCACTATCATTTTCATTATCATGTTCCTCATCACTTCCATCATCATAAGTTTGTACCTTAGTGGCCTTAGCCATGAAGCATGATGGAGTGTCAAAGAGAGAAGACTTCTCATTGATAGCAATGCTTGCAAGTGCCTTCTTCTTGATGATCTTGTCATTGTCAATATCATCATCATCACTTGAGGAAGCATCACTATCCCAAGTGACCACATATGAACCTCCCTTCTTCTTCTTAAAGGTCATCTTGTCCTTCTTCTCTTTCTTTTCCTTGTTGTCCTTCTTCTTGTTCTTCTTGTCATCATCTTTGTCACTATTGTATGGCCATTGAGCAACAAGATGATCTTTGCTTCCATAATTAAAGCACCTTCTTGACTGTTTCTTGTTTTTGGATGAAGACTTCTTTCTTCTAGCATGATAGCCCTTCTTCATCATAAACTTACCAAATCTCTTAACAAAGAGAGCCATCTTTTCACCATCCATCTCATCAAATGAACTATCATCTTCACTTGATGTTTCTTGCTTTGCCTTGCCCTTGGATGATGTGGCCTTGAATGCCACACTCTTCTTGTCATCCTTCTTCTCCTTTTCTTCCTTCTCATCATCATCTCTATAAGCATAATCGGTCATGATATCTCCCAAGATTTGATTCGGTGTCATTGTATCCAAACCGGTCCTCACTAGCAATGTGATGAACATGCCAAATCTTGTAGCTAAGCATTTCAAGAACTTATGAGAGAAGTCCTTGTCATCCACCTTCTCACCAAGTGCTTTGAGATTTTTGACAAGCACTTTCAACTGATGGAACATGTCTGGCACACTCTCATCTTCCTTCATCTTGAAGCTAGCAAATTTCTCCTTGAGAATGTATGCCTTTGCTCCCTTCATTGCCTTGGTGCCCTCAAATGATTCTTCTAACTTCTTCCAAGCCTCATGAGTCATCTCAATGTTCTTGATTCGCTCAAATGTTCTCTCATTGATTGCATCATGAATGACACTTAGAGCAATGTCATTGTTTTGGAGAAGCACTTTTTCGGCCATGGTGGGATTCTCTAGATCATCAATCTCAATTTTGGTTTCTACCACCTTCTATAATTTTCTATTGATTGACTTTATATGTGTGCTCATCTTTGACTTCCAATATGAATAATTTGTGCCATCAAATTGGGGTGGCTTCTTAGTGTTGTTGATTTGAGCCATTTTTACACTAAACGTTGTTAAGCCTCAAATCATGGTGACCTCGGCCCAATACCACTTGAAAGGTCCTAATGGCTAGAGGGGGGGATAGCCTATTAAAATTTCTGCAACAACACTTAGCAAACCGGTTAGACAATTAGGAGACGAAGCAAGTGTTGCGCTAGCCTACTAAAATTGCAAGCCACCTACCACAATTCTAGTTTATATAGTTTCTATCCACACAATAGCTAAGTCACTACACTAAGTTAGTGTGCTCTCAAAGGCTAACTAAGGAGCCATACTAACCAAACTAACAAGCTCTCACCACTAGCTACACTAAAGAGCTTGACAACTAGTTTGCGGTAATGTAGAGAGAGTGAGCAAGATGGTTATACCGCCGAGACGGGGAGTGAACCAATCAATCACAAGAATGAAGACCAATCACCTCAGAATCAAATGATGACACAATATTTTTTTACCAAGGTTCACTTGCTTGTCGGCAAGCTAGTCCTCATTGTGGTGATTCACTCACTTAGAGGTTCACACGCTAAATGGCATCACACGCCAAACCCTCAATATGGTGCCGCACAACCAACACAAGATGAGGATCACACAAGTCATGAGCAATGTACTAGAGTACCTTTTGGCTCTCCACTGAGGAAAGGTTAAGAACACCTCACAATCACCATGATCAGAGCTAGAGACAATCACCAACCTCTGCTCGATGATCCTCGCTGCTCTAAGTCATCTAGGTGGCGACAACCACCAAGAGTAACAAGAGAATCCTACAGCGAAACACGAACACCAAGTGCCTCTAGATGCAAACACTCAAGCAATACACTTGGATTCACTCCCAATCTCACAAAGATGTTGAATCAATGATGGAGATGAGTGGAAGGGCTTTGGCTAAGCTCGCAAGGTTGCTATGTCAATGCAAATGGCTAAGAGAGTGAGCTTGAGCCAGCCAAACGGTATTTATAGACACCCCAAACAATAGAGCTATTGGCTTAATTATTGGACTAACTACGCATCGTCCAGACGAGTTCATCAATTATTGGCCACTTGGAGTAGTTCTACCTATCTCATAATCATTTTGATAAACTAGGTTAGCACTTAGGGTTTCATCAATTCACCAAAACCAAACTAGAGCTTTCACCTGGCTATGGCATAGCCATGGCTTGGCCAACTTTGGCTGCGATGCCTACTGTTGGCCATTGCGCTACTGCCCCCGCTACCACCCTTCTCACCTCGTGCTGCGGTGCGGCTACTGCCCTTCTTGCCATCGCATGTGTGGGCTTGTCCCTACTACCAGTGCCATCATGTCCGTGCTCTCTATAATCTTGCACCACTATCTGGCCCTGTCTGATGGCACTATCTCTGCCGTGTGTGTGCTACTGGCCAGGCCATGCGTGGGGCCAAGTTGGAGTCACAACGGCCTTCGTCTTGCCGACGTGGCACTCTTTCCGCCACTCGAATCACCTACTTGCCGAGCTGCTGCCTACCTCCGTAGTCACATTGCACTAATGCCTGTGTCGCGGTGTCACTACCTCCCTCGCTTCATTAACATAGCCTCAACTGAAGCAGGCATAGCCTTAAAGAGTTGTTGCCCCTGCTTGCCCTTATCGCTGATAGAATCACCGGCCTCACACGACAAATACGTGCGGTTCGAGACACCACACCTCAATTTGGTGTTCAGGTAGTTAGATAGGAAAGCCAGCTAGTAGCCCGACCCTCACCTTGACACAACCGAGCATTACTAGTGGCCAATTTCTGGTTTTTCTCGCCGCCGGCCAGGTGCGCCGCCGTGCTAGTGAAATTGGGTAAGGTCCGAATTAGTTCAATTGTTTGTATCCATGAGCTCGCCTTGACCTCCTCTATCTGGTGCTCGCGCTATTTGGCTAGGGCGCTTATCAGAGATGGGGTGATGCATGGGTGTCCATTCTGGAGCACTGCCGCCTCGACGGCTCACACGTGGCTAGGCCACCTCGGCACTTCTCCGCCTCAACCATCACCGCAACATGATTTCCAGTGGGCTACTGGTGCTTACCCGCTATCCCTACCACCCCAATAGAACCTTAGGTCACCAGAACAGTCGCGCCGCCTCCATGGATAGCCACTCACCACTGTAGCCCACGATAGTGCGCATCCGAGTCCCTAACCGCCACCCATCCTTGCGTGTTTAGCTGTAGATGGTGGTTGGCCCCTTACCCCCATCGTAGCATGCCTAGGATGCCCGGCATAACTGCCTTATGCCATCGGCAGCCACGCCGGCGCGCGTGGGAATTCTAGGGACCTACCCACGGTGAGGACGAAAACAACCGAGGGCTTGGTTACAAAGCCACCGCTAATAGGAATAGTACACATGGTAGTCGTACTATAACCTATGCTTGGGGGCTTCTCTACAAAATCATCGTCGCGCGTAGGCTCCCTAGCCTTGGGCCACGTTGGACCATTACGACGCTCGCACGGTCGTGCCCGCGCTGGGCTACTGGGGCGAATCAATGGCCACCGTCCCTTTTCTTTTTCTAAAGCATTTTCTAATTTAGTTTTTAAGGTAAACTTGTAAATTTAATATAAATTTGCGTAATTGACAAAAAATTATGAAACTAATTTTGTTAGGTTCCTAAAATCATGATCTATCTGCTAGTATATTTGTTCACATAGTTTTATAATATTCCTAGGAGATATATAATTAATTTGAGATGCTTGATATTGTTAAGATATAAACTCATAGGAATTTTTGTAATAAATTGGTGATAGTGTTGGCTCTGAAACTTTCACAGTAAATTACTAACATTATTAGGTACTCACTGTAATTTTTGTAGCTCCATAATAATTAGTTTGCTAAGGTAGCTAAATAAGCTCTAGTTTGAAAATATAGATTTAATCCATAAAATGCCGAAACACCTTTGGGGTTGTAGAACTAAAACATTTTTTGGAGACAAGCCTTACTTGACGACGTGGATACATAGACTAGTACATTAGTCATTAAGGCTAGCTTGTTAGCTTGCGGAGCATAATCGTATTTTAAAGTTACAGTTGTCGTTGATTATTTACGTATCTGCGTTATATCCACGTATATCATAATAGGAACAACGATGGATCATGAAGTCGACCAAAGTAGCAAAAAAGATGGTGCCTTGATGATCGTGTCACCAATGGAATGCTAACCTTTGGTTATATCTTGCCCAGGCAAGCCCCGGTGCATAACCCCTATTATTCTGGACTTTAATTTATGCTTGTGCATTAAGTTTTAAGGAGTTGAATGAAAACCACTTGCATATATATATATATCCTTATCCTATGAGTCCTACTAGGATGTCAGAACCGTGTAGATGGCTATGCTATAGGACTCGGTAGAAGTCGAGTGATTACCTGTCACTCGCGAGAGATAGAAAATATATTATTGTTGTTATTATATTACTATCACATGGAATATAAATGAATGATAATTGGAGACCGAGCAGAAAGGTACTTTAGATCTAAACTTGGTTAGGCATTCGAGCGAGGCTCGGATTGCACTTGTTCTACCTGTGTCGATTGAGGACCGTCTGTTGCTGTGGATGGTAGTCAGGTCACAGACTTATTATCCTAAGCACATACTTATTTATGGGAGCGGAAAGGCTCGTTACACTCTTGTCGTGGGTTCCAACTCTTTTCGGACCGACTGATTAGAGGCAGGGAAAGGTGGATGTCTAAGCACCATACTGAGACTGGGTCTCAAGTATGGGGGCTTGGAGTCCAAGTTTGGATGGGGACCTGGACCCCTTAATAGGAGTGGAATGGGTTGGTCTTGTTTGTGCCTGTGGTGCAAACGAGACGTATGTTTTGGAGTACCCAGCTAGGATACATTGATTCATGAATTGGCGTTTCTATGAGACGATACAACTTGGCTATGATCTCACACCGTAGTAAGAACTGGAACTTGAAAGGTGATAAAATGGTTTTGATTGTTTACCACCTGCTTGAAAGTAGCATAGGTGCTTATATAGAATGGATAGTTAATGAACTAATGATGACTGCTAATAAAATTGAATATAAAGATGCACGTTTAGTAATGCTTCCTGCAGATGCAATAACCCACAAGTCAGATAGCCTTGCATATCCTTGGAGTCTCTTATTTTCCTTCTGTTAGGTAAGTCTTGCTGAGTACAATCGAGTACTCAGGGTTTTATTCCCCCTGTTGCAGGTAACCGGAGGATACGTAGAGCTAACTCTTGTGTGTGAAAACCTCCTAGTGGGCTCAGAGAAGATTTCTTTCCCGCTATGACCGTGTGTTTATTTATAACTCTCACTAAAGGTTTTTATAAGAAAAGATGTAAAATCTGCTAACATCTCTTGTAAATAAATGACCACTATGTTAATACTCCACCATATCAATAAATTAATCTTTGCTTCCTTTGTAATTCTGATAACATTGTTATATTTCCGCTGTTATACTCAATTGAGGTAATATTCTACTACTGTAATAAAGTGATATAAGAAATGACTTAAGAATGTTGTAAGCTTTATTCTCTCATTTATGATCCTGATGGAAAAATATAGATTTTTGAATTCTCCCTTGGGGTGTGCTCGACGGAACTGATCGATTTAGTGCACTCTCTTGGGTACTTAGTGTCATATGAAAGACAAATACTTTTGGGAGGGTATTAGATTAGGCGGTTCTGCCACAGTACCTAGGCCAAAGGTTAGGTCCGTGGCCCTAAGAGGCACGGACCGAGAAGTACAATGTGCCATGCCGGCCCGACCCCCTTCGGGCTATGCCATGCCGGGTCTGCCATTGGACATCTATAACGATAGGAGATTATTTTCGATTGTTTAGAAATTTTGTATAGTTATTATCAGTTTATGAACTATTTATATTATATTAGTATAATGGTTACAATATAATAGTGTTAAAAATCAGAGAAATCAAACTTTATACTTCATCCGTTCCAAATTATAAGACGTTTGGTATTTCTAGATTCATCATAGCTTTTAATATGTATCTAGACATAACATACATCTAGCTATGTAGGAAAAGTTATGAATCTAGAAAAGGTACAATTAATTTGGAACAGAGGAAGTACTTAGTATGATCACAAACGGATATGACATCACTTTTATTGGTCAGAATTTTTTTATAATCATCGATTCAAATATTTACGTTACAATGTTAGTGCTAAAAAATGTAAAACCCAAACTATATATGATTATGATCATAAACGGATATGATATCACTTTATTGGAAAGAGTCTGGTCAATTACATTTTTTTTATTTTCATCACTACTACGTTTTAACTTTTATGTCTCCTTCACCTATTTTCTATCTTTATTACTTTCTCTCTCAAGATGAGAAAGCCAGTCTCATCAATTGTTGCTGCTGCCACCATCAATTTGAGCATCATCCAAGCTCGGTCCTGAGTCCTGACCTTGTTGAGGCCGAGACAAGACGAAGTTAGGGGACTCGGTAATTGTAAAATGTATTTCAGTTCGTGTCAGTTCGATGTTGGCAAGTACTTAGACACTAATAAACTATTTTTTTTACTATGCATTGGAGAGGAGTAAAATGTTCACGCTCTTTAGCATGAGATTTTGAGTCTCGCATGTCTACCGTTTCACCATCAATGTATCTCAAAAGTGAATCATGTTCCATTTTTTTTAATCTTAGCCATTTCAGTCCTTTTCTTTATTTTGTTAACACGGTATAGACACGGACATTGATGACATAGGACCATCGCAAGAATGCACAAGAGCGCACACACGATTTTTATACAGGTTCAAGCTTCCTTTGTGCAGGAATAAGACGCTACATCCTGTTTGGCTCGATTGTATTGATTGATCGGTGTCTAGCCTATTACAGAGTAGTACATGGCCAGTAGTATGATGAGCCCTAGATTTACACGAGAAACTAATGATGCATATCGAAGTACTTATTACTTTTATGTATGTCATGAATTAGCGGTACCAAAATGAATTAGGGTTATCAAGATTCCAGCGTAATACAATTGTGGCCACAATTTAATACGAATAAATCAATTTCAAAGTAATTCAAATAAAATCATGAATTTACAAAATAAGGTATGAAAATTAACACTGCAACTGCCAACTGGTTTCAGGGATGAACCACAGCATGTTCGTTTGGCTGTGGTTTGTCGTAAACGATCGTAAATTTTCAGTCAGAACAGTATTTTTCTCTCACACAAACCAACCAGCAGTACTTCTTCACGAACCAGCAACGATACGAACCAGCCAACCACGTAGAGGACATCACCAGAACTGGTTCCTTGACTAGAACTAGTTCTGCAGGTGGTCACCAGAAACGGTGTTGTCGATCTACAACTGATTCGGCTGGTAGCACCCTCAGAACCGGTTGTTGACAACTACTAGTTATGGTGAATGTGGTATTCCAAAGGCTGAATGGCCAAGTCGTACATAAATTGACCTAATCAAAGACTAGGAAATAATAAAGAAAAGAAGAAGAAATAAAAAAGGCTGGACTAACCTTTCGGACACGCTTGGATGGCCCTCCACGCACCGGCCTACAACCTCCCTTATCCAAGTTGGTCATTGCAGGATTTTCAATGTCCTGAGTTGGGTCATTTTTCGCCCCGTTTAGTTAGATTATAGTTCTGACCTTCATTCTCTCAACTAAACCCTACCGCATTCTCTCAAAAATAAACTAAACCCTATGGTCGCTGGTTCAAAAAAACAAAAACAAAAAGGACTATCGCTGCCAAACCCATTGCGCCTGGGGCTCGATCGGAAGACGGCGTCCGCAAGGCGGCGAGGACACGGCGAGCACATCACTGGCTTCCATTGTCGTTGTGCGTCATCATGGTAACCGCTCCTTGCGTATCACATTTTTTCTTTCAAATCTTTGTAGTAGCCATATCCGCCGTTGTATAACTCGAGCCCCCCGCAGCGCCCTGCACTGGCGACTCAGGCGGCGGCCAAAAATGGTGGTATGGTTCAGGCAGTGTTATTCACAAGACACCCCAAGACACATATATCCTAACATAACGAAGAATGGTTTAGTCCGATACTATCTTTCTTGTGCATTTATATGATAAGTCGATTGAACCCGCTAAAGTTATGTTGTATGATGAGAAGTTTGCTATCCTTTCACTAGTGAGATATTCAGCTTGTAACATCATAAACTTTTGTGATCCAATTGATCCTTCAAATACACTTTTGCTTATTCCAATGGATGCTTACGAAAGCAAGTGTCTATCAACTTTTGAAAGCATCAAAAGTTTTGTGCCTATAACATCATGGGTTTTAGCATCAAGAGATAATCAACCAGAATCTGTAATTAATGGCTCAGCAAATTATTTCATGACAACATGTCATCATGGTAATACTGAGAATGTGATTTCACTTTCAGTGTTTAGTAAGAGGGGTGATTCTTATGAGGTGGTGTTGAGTGACTGTCGCCCCATGAAAATAGCGACAGATTCAATTTCTCAAAAGATTTGACTAAATGACACCTTCATTCAGAATGCACTGAAAATAATGTTAAATAATGAAGATTGGAAGGTGCCAGCCAAAAACTATATAGAATATTATTTTTCCTGTTTAATTAGACACTTGTTACATTTATTTTCTTTTCAATCTAACACTGTATATGCTTGCAGAAAGCTTTGTCGAGTATGAGCATTAAACGAAACAAGGAAAAGAGGTATGCTACAGATTTGACGAATTTTGAAATACTTATCTTGCACTCCCCTCACTCTCTTCATATTTGCATACTACTACTAGAGCAGGGCTTCACCTAACTAAAGAGAGTAGTTTCCTCCTTGTGGTCATGAATGAGAGTGAGGGGGTAGGTGGTATTTATAGCATTTTAGTGTGGGCTCATGGATTCATGTGATGCATCTTGTGAGGGTGAGAGCATGCAAAGAGGCGGTGGAGGCCTTGGGGTGGTCGGTTGATCAGGGGTCGACCGACCCCCTCAGGGCCATCCCCTCAGGTGTGGGACCTCTTGGCTTGATCCTTAATGGGTATATGCAAGTGAGACCTCTTTAATTCTTTGGATGGTGGGGATGTGGGTCCTTCAATCCGTGTGCTTCGTTTGAGAGCCGTCTAGAGAAAACACACATCCAATAGTTGATATTTCTTGGAAGTGTCTCATGGATCATGGAGGCTTGAGGAAGGGTTCAGAAGGGGCAGTGGGCCCATAGGGGGGTTGGCCGACCCTATGTGGGCCCATAGCACCCTATTGCCTCCATTTTGTCTTTGCATTCAAATATTCTCCATGTACATGTGGAACCAAGTTATTATAAAATGTGATCATGTTATGCTCAATTCCTTCCATGGGTGACACTTTGTTACGGTTTTGACTATGTAAAACCATGACTTAATTATAGTCAACACTTATCATCAACTAAGGATCTGACCTAGTGACATTCCTAAGACGACTTTGATTACGAGATATAGACTCTATGAGTACATTTCATGTCCTTTGGTCTGACTAATGCTCCAGTGTACTTCGTGTACCTCATGAACAAAGTTTTTTTAGAATATCTTGATAAGTTTGTGGTAGTCTTTATTGATGATATACTGATATATTCTAAGAATGAAGAGGAACATGAAGAACAATTGAGACTGGTCTTACAGAAGCTGAGAGAATCAGTTGTATGCCAAGCTGAGTAAGTGTGAATTATGGTTGAAGGAGGTCGCTTTTCTTGGGCATGTGATTTCTAGTGGAGGAGTTGCAGTTGAACCGAGTAAGGTCAAAGATGTTTTAGAGTGGGAACCACCTCAAACGGTTAGTGAGATCAAGAGTTTTCTTGGGATGACAGGTTAATACAGAAGGTTCATTAAGGGTTTCTCAAGTATTGCCAAGTCAACGATAGCTCTGTTAGAAAAAGCAAAGGAGTTTAAGTGGACAGATCAGTGCCAAGCCAGTTTTGAGAAGTTGAAGAGGAGGTTGATTACAACATCCGTTCTGACTTTTAACTGATATTACAAAGAGCTTTGCTGTTTACTTTGATGCTTCTCGCCGAGGATTAGGATGTGTGATGATGCAGGAGGGAAAAGTGATTTCTTATGCTTAGAGATAGTTGAAGAAGCATGGACAGAACTATCCAACTCATGATCTTGAGTTAACAGCCGTGGTGCATACCTTGAAGACCTAGAGTCTGCAATATATCTTCACTTAGAATGATCTAAACTTGAGACAGAAACGATGGTTGAAGTTGATCAAAGATTATGAGCCGGAGATTCACTACCATCCTAGTAAGACGAATGTAGTAGTAGATGCTCTTAGCACAAAGAGTCATGTGAATATGGTATTAGCTACAGAGTTACCACCTGATTTGTGTGCTGAGTTTGAACAAGTCAACCTGGGGTTTGTTGCAAATACTCAAGGTACATCTATGGAGGTTGAGCCTACTCTTGAACAAAAGATCTAAAGGGCCCAGAAAGAGGATGAGAAGATCCAGGAAATTGTAATTCTCATGAAGGACAGTTTGCCGGAATGACACATTTCGTAAATGTTCCGACAAGTTTGCTGGAATGCTGGAATCAACATGCCATTTTGTGCAGACCTCCGCCTGCCGTTCGTCAGCGATCAATAATTGTTCATGATCGATGTAGGAGCCCATGAAGAAATGTCTATATTAGTTTCTTGGTCATGGTAACCAGTAAAGCTGTTCGGAGATCATCAAAATTGAATCCAAAGATTCGAACTCCACACAGAAGGGCAATGGGTTAGCAACTTAGCTCCTGAAGCAGCGTGAGTACCTGCATGCACTGATGGAAGTAATATGCACAATCACTCCATGAAACAGAAAATATTCCATCAGGTCAAACATATCTTCTGCAGGAACAATATATCTGGCAATCCATGTGAACCCGCACCACAAGCATGCAAGGAGACCGAAAAAGGTTCAGGTTTGTTTGGCACACCTGTCTTCAGCAGCAACAATGGTACAGATCAACAGAAGTTAATGCGCCATCACTAAGTAAATTTCAAGACATGTCACACTACAAGAGATGAAGAAACAGGCACACATACGACTGATATCACCTTCTAGGGCACTGCATTTGCTCGCTCCCTCCGGAGCGGTATCAGAAATGAGGCCTGAACATTGTCAGTCTAAACCTTTGGTTTTCATGGTTACCTATAGTTACATACTGTACAAAGAAATCTAGGAGAAACTATAATTTACAAGACATGGCCAGGGGATTTTCATAGTATGTTCAAAACCTTCGAGTCGCGGTCTCCTCGCATTGCACAGGCGAGGGTAAGGCTTGCCACTGACACCCTTCCCCAGACCCCGCACAGAGCGGGAGCTCTCTGCACTGGGTTCAAAACCTGGCACCGGCGGCATTCTCTGGCACGATTGAGATACCATCACAGGACAACTCCTGTTTGTATAAGAACCCAAACGAAAATCTGAGTTAGTAATCAATGAAATCCCATACATGTCTCAAGCTTGGACTAACAGTTCCTGGTGATGTCCATGCAGACCTGTTAGTAGTTATACAACCTCATCAGCACTACTTAACAAATAAAAAGGAAAAAGAAAAGCTATATTAACCCATAAACTTATATTGGACCAGTACGAGCTCAGCCAATAACTCATAACTCTTACCCTTTACAAAAAGTATAAAAGGATCTAATGACCTAATAGTCACCACAAACAAGTCTCATTGCAAAGCAGCATTCGATAAAGTATAGTGATGCATAGCCAACTTGGTAGCATAAACCCAGTAAAAAATGGGCAATTAGACTAAATCTGCCTAATAATTTCAATGCAAAATGATAAATCTAAGGAGCTTCCATCATCATAAGTACTAGTAGTACCAGCTATTCAGCACACTAATCAAATCTTGTATTTAATAATGTATTACAAAATCAGAAGTATAATTTTGAGCAATCAATGAATTGCTGCAGTTCGTAGCTATCAACTTGATACATATAAATGAACAAAGTGGTTTCAAACTTCTAACCAATATGTTTTAACTCAGTCCTTAACCTTCTATACAACATAGGTTGCAAGAAAACATGTAAAAATTAACACAAGACAAAATGGACACTAAGGAACTACAGCTAGCATAGTCTGCGTTTGATATTAGCATCGTAATAGTTGAAAAAGTTAATATGTGTTTGATTTTGTATTTACCTGAGTTAAACATTGTTTCAAATATTTAAGTAAACCTCACATTCAACGATACATAAATACTTGAAAATGTTGATGGGAAACAGAGTTCTCTGAAAATGGCAGCATACCTAGCATGGAAAGAAGTTGCCAGGTACACTTCATTTGAAAGTTTATGAGGAGAATTGCATTATCAGAATGAAGTAATACCATCCAAGGATTATTCAATTATAGCAGGTCAGTATTAGAACACTCCTCATGTTGATGTTATCAGGACCACTCAGTAAAATACATCTTCCTGTACCTGTATACAATAGGCTACGAATCCGAACGAATCAACTGTGCTGGAACCTTATTAATTAATGGTTTCAAAGTGTCCATAATATTTGCAAATGAGGGTCTTCGCCAAGGTTCACTACAGAAGGCATAGCATTCCTATAGTTAGGCCCAGGTCCTTGTGATTAAATTCAGAGAAATAAAGCTGAAAGGGGTATATAGGTGGAACAACAATACATACGTGGCCCAGCAAGATTCAATTAATGCGGCTACTAGAGGATTCAGATCTTTTGGGATTTCAAGTCTTCTTCCTTTGAAACCTACAGCAGCAACCACCTGCATAATAGCATATAGCCATACAAAAAACTGAGGATAAATACAGTAATGGTATGCATCACTTCATGTGTATGTTGTTTGTCGATGAGCAGAAAATGTGTTCTCAATGCATTTGATAATCTCCATGAGCGCTTGTGTTGCTTCATCAATGCTGCTACCGGATAATGAAGTTACCTGGGCAGGATTCAGGTTACACCATGGTTGTTGCAGTGTCATTAGTTCCCATAGGATTACACCGAAACTGTAGACATCAGATTTCTCATTGGATGGTTCATCTCGAAGCACTTCAGGTGCCATCCATTCAGGCTGATATTTAAAAGATAGGATTATACAAGGCAAATTTCAGTGAAAGGGGAACTTTAGAAAAGTGAAGAGGCTCTTACAGTTCCAGCCAAAGACTTGGAAGACAGGAAAGTGTTAGCTTTCAGTCTTGAAAGGCCAAAGTCACATACCTAAGAGAAGTTAAAACGTAAAATGTTTAGCCAAATGGATACCTTAATATCACATTGTGATCAGACAAACAATTACGAGTAAATGATAACATGGAAACTAAAAGAAAAAGGTGAGTCAAGGAAATATTAGATTAACAAGATCTTTTAATATGTGTCTTCTATAAGGAAGAATGCCACAACTGGGAACCCACATGCTATGTCAAGAGCATAGTATTTTTGCGTTTGGTTAGGGAACTAAGCATCTCTGGCAAATACTTCCCATGAATATGTTTACTAAAACCATGATCACTGAATACCATGGGCAGCCCACACCAGTCATTGACGGCGAACTCCAGGGGCCTGTGGTGACCGTCGTAGTACTTCTTGGCGTACTCTTGAGCCTGCAATAAACGATCAAGAACATTGGCTAGGAAGGGCGTCACGGTCCTTCAAGAGTGTGTCCACTGTCTCAGTGCGGGCCGTCCCTGCAATGTAAGGGAGCAGGGCGGGCAGCGGATGCCCATAGACCACCTCGAACGGCGTCGCCCAGAGCACCAAGTGATACAAGGTATTGTAGCAATATTCGGCCCAGGGGAGCCAATTCAGCCATGCGCGCGGCCGGTCCCCCGGTGATGCACCTCAAATACATGGCGATCGTCTTGTTGACAACCTCGGATTGGCCATCCGTTTGAGGATGGAAGGCCGTGCTCATCCGGAGCTTGACACCGACGAGTTTAAAGATGTCGCGCCAAACATGGCCAGTGAACACCGGATCCCTATCGCTCACAATGGAGCTTGGGAACCCATGCAGTCGGACAATGGCTTCGAAGAACGCCTTCGCCATTGTGGTTGCCGTGTAGGGGTGACTCAAGGCGATGAAGTGAGCATGCTTGGAGAACCGATCAACCACCGTCAATTAAGTCCATGGCGATGTCTATCTAGACCTGCGACGGGACCTCGAGTGGTTAGAGAAGGCCAGCCGGGTGCAGCGCCTCTATTTTGTTGCGCTGGCACCGTCGTACACGAGCGCACGAACTCGCACACGAGTCGACAGTCATGGTCGAGGACGAAGTCGTGGCGGAGGCGTTGTAGGGTCTTCTGAATGCCTTCGTGGCCAGCGGCGTGTGCTAATTGGAGCACGACGGGCAGGGATGCCGAGTTGGCGGGGATGAAGACACAGTTCCCCCGCAGAACAAGGCCGTCGACCACGCGCCATGGCACGCCGCGCTCGGCCACCACGGTGTTGCGAAAGGCACACAGGGCGTCGTCGTCCGCGAGCTCCCGACGAAGATCATTGAAGAAGTGGAAGGATGGGCCCGAGAGCGTGGCGAGGTGCACATCGTCGTCGCCGCACCACGATAGAGCATCCGCAATCGTGTTGAGACGCCCCAGTCGGTACTCAACAGTGAAGTCGTATCCAAAGAGTTTACTCACTGATGTTGAGGAACAATGGACAAGCGTTGATCCAACATGAACTTGAGCGCATAGTGGTCTGTCCGGACGGTGAAGTGTCTGCCCCAGAGGTAGGGACGCCAATGGCGAACCGCCTGGACGAGCCCAATCAGCTCGGGTTCGTACGCGGCGAGCTTGAGATGTCGACCCGTGAAAGGACAACTGAAGAAGGCAAGGGCGCCATCGCCTTGATGCAGCACCGCACCGAAGCCCGAGCCCGACGCATCGCAGTCCACCGTGAAGGAGTTGGCGAAATCCGGTAGCTGGAGGACGGGGGCGGTGGAGAGCGCGCGTTTGAGGGTGTCGAACGTCGTGGTCTCTTCGAGGGTCCAGAGGAACCCTTCCTTCTTGAGCAGCTGTGTGAGGGGCGCGGCGATGGCACCATAGTCTTGAATGAACCGGCGGTACTACCCCCCGCCAGCCCGAGGAAGCCGCGGAGCCCCCGCACGAAGCGCGGCTGGGGCCAAGTGGCGACGACCTCGACCTTGTCGCGGTCCATGGCAACCCCCTCGGCTGAGATCTGATACATATAAATGAACAAAGTGGTTTCAAACTTCTAACCAATATGTTTTAACTCAGTCCTTAACCTTCTATACAACATAGGTTGCAAGAAAACATGTAAAAATTAACACAAGACAAAATGGACACTAAGGAACTACAGCTAGCATAGTCTGCGTTTGATATTAGCATCGTAATAGTTGAAAAAGTTAATATGTGTTTGATTTTGTATTTACCTGAGTTAAACATTGTTTCAAATATTTAAGTAAACCTCACATTCAACGATACATAAATACTTGAAAATGTTGATGGGAAACAGAGTTCTCTGAAAATGGCAGCATACCTAGCATGGAAAGAAGTTGCCAGGTACACTTCATTTGAAAGTTTATGAGGAGAATTGCATTATCAGAATGAAGTAATACCATCCAAGGATTATTCAATTATAGCAGGTCAGTATTAGAACACTCCTCATGTTGATGTTATCAGGACCACTCAGTAAAATACATCTTCCTGTACCTGTATACAATAGGCTACGAATCCGAACGAATCAACTGTGCTGGAACCTTATTAATTAATGGTTTCAAAGTGTCCATAATATTTGCAAATGAGGGTCTTCGCCAAGGTTCACTACAGAAGGCATAGCATTCCTATAGTTAGGCCCAGGTCCTTGTGATTAAATTCAGAGAAATAAAGCTGAAAGGGGTATATAGGTGGAACAACAATACATACGTGGCCCAGCAAGATTCAATTAATGCGGCTACTAGAGGATTCAGATCTTTTGGGATTTCAAGTCTTCTTCCTTTGAAACCTACAGCAGCAACCACCTGCATAATAGCATATAGCCATACAAAAAACTGAGGATAAATACAGTAATGGTATGCATCACTTCATGTGTATGTTGTTTGTCGATGAGCAGAAAATGTGTTCTCAATGCATTTGATAATCTCCATGAGCGCTTGTGTTGCTTCATCAATGCTGCTACCGGATAATGAAGTTACCTGGGCAGGATTCAGGTTACACCATGGTTGTTGCAGTGTCATTAGTTCCCATAGGATTACACCGAAACTGTAGACATCAGATTTCTCATTGGATGGTTCATCTCGAAGCACTTCAGGTGCCATCCATTCAGGCTGATATTTAAAAGATAGGATTATACAAGGCAAATTTCAGTGAAAGGGGAACTTTAGAAAAGTGAAGAGGCTCTTACAGTTCCAGCCAAAGACTTGGAAGACAGGAAAGTGTTAGCTTTCAGTCTTGAAAGGCCAAAGTCACATACCTAAGAGAAGTTAAAACGTAAAATGTTTAGCCAAATGGATACCTTAATATCACATTGTGATCAGACAAACAATTACGAGTAAATGATAACATGGAAACTAAAAGAAAAAGGTGAGTCAAGGAAATATTAGATTAACAAGATCTTTTAATATGTGTCTTCTATAAGGAAGAATGCCACAACTGGGAACCCACATGCTATGTCAAGAGCATAGTATTTTTGCGTTTGGTTAGGGAACTAAGCATCTCTGGCAAATACTTCCCATGAATATGTTTACTAAAAACCATGATCACTGAATACCATGGGCAGCCACACCAGTCATTGACGGCGAACTCCAGGGGCCTGTGGTGACCGTCGTAGTACTTCTTGGCGTACTCTTGAGCCTGCAATAAACGATCAAGAACATTGGCTAGGAAGGCGTCACGGTCCTTCAAGAGTGTGTCCACTGTCTCAGTGCGGGCCGTCCCTGCAAGTGTAAGGGAGCAGGGCGGGCAGCGGATGCCCATAGACCACCTCGAACGGCGTCGCCCAGGAGCACCAAGTGATACAAGGTATTGTAGCAATATTCGGCCCAGGGGAGCCAATTCAGCCATGCGCGCGGCCGGTCCCCGGTGATGCACCTCAAATACATGGCGATCGTCTTGTTGACAACCTCGGATTGGCCATCCGTTTGAGGATGGAAGGCCGTGCTCATCCGGAGCTTGACACCGACGAGTTTAAAGATGTCGCGCCAAACATGGCCAGTGAACACCGGATCCCTATCGCTCACAATGGAGCTTGGGAACCCATGCAGTCGGACAATGGCTTCGAAGAACGCCTTCGCCATTGTGGTTGCCGTGTAGGGGTGACTCAAGGCGATGAAGTGAGCATGCTTGGAGAACCGATCAACCACCGTCAATTAAGTCCATGGCGATGTCTATCTAGACCTGCGACGGGACCTCGAGTGGTTAGAGAAGGCCAGCCGGGTGCAGCGCCTCTATTTTGTTGCGCTGGCACGTCGTACACGAGCGCACGAACTCGCACACGAGTCGACAGTCATGGTCGAGGACGAAGTCGTGGCGGAGGCGTTGTAGGGTCTTCTGAATGCCTTCGTGGCCAGCGGCGTGTGCTAATTGGAGCACGACGGGCAGGGATGCCGAGTTGGCGGGGATGAAGACACAGTTCCCCCGCAGAACAAGGCCGTCGACCACGCGCCATGGCACGCCGCGCTCGGCCACCACGGTGTTGCGAAAGGCACACAGGGCGTCGTCGTCCGCGAGCTCCCGACGAAGATCATTGAAGAAGTGGAAGGATGGGCCCGAGAGCGTGGCGAGGTGCACATCGTCGTCGCCGCACCACGATAGAGCATCCGCAATCGTGTTGAGACGCCCCAGTCGGTACTCAACAGTGAAGTCGTATCCAAAGAGTTTACTCACTGATGTTGAGGAACAATGGACAAGCGTTGATCCAACATGAACTTGAGCGCATAGTGGTCTGTCCGGACGGTGAAGTGTCTGCCCCAGAGGTAGGGACGCCAATGGCGAACCGCCTGGACGAGCCCAATCAGCTCGGGTTCGTACGCGGCGAGCTTGAGATGTCGACCCGTGAAAGGACAACTGAAGAAGGCAAGGGCGCCATCGCCTTGATGCAGCACCGCACCGAAGCCCGAGCCCGACGCATCGCAGTCCACCGTGAAGGAGTTGGCGAAATCCGGTAGCTGGAGGACGGGGGCGGTGGAGAGCGCGCGTTTGAGGGTGTCGAACGTCGTGGTCTCTTCGAGGGTCCAGAGGAACCCTTCCTTCTTGAGCAGCTGTGTGAGGGGCGCGGCGATGGCACCATAGTCTTGAATGAACCGGCGGTACTACCCCGCCAGCCCGAGGAAGCCGCGGAGCCCCCGCACGAAGCGCGGCTGGGGCCAAGTGGCGACGACCTCGACCTTGTCGCGGTCCATGGCAACCCCCTCGGCTGAGATCACATGGCCGAGGTACGCGACAGACGGCTGCGTGAAGGAGCACTTAGAGCGCTTGAGCCGTAGTTGGTGCTCGCGTAGGGCGGTGAGGACCGCGTTGATGTGTTGGAGATGCGATGACCAAGAGGGGCTGTAGATGAGAATATCATCAAAAAACACGAAGACAAACTTACGTAGGAACGGCCGGAGAACGGAGTTCATCAAGCTTTGTAAGGTGGCCGGCGCGTTCATGAGCCTGAAGGGCATAACCGGGAACTCGAAGTGACCTTCATGGGTGTGAAACGCCATCTTTTCAACGTTGTCGGCGTGCATCCACACTTGGTGATAGCCCGAGCGTAGGTCGAGCTTCGTGAAGAAGTGCGCGCCATGGAGCTCGTCGAGCAGCTCTTCGACGATGGGTATGGGAAACTTTTCCTTGACCGTCTGCTGATTTAGGGCACGGTAATCCACGTAGAACTGCCACGAGCCGTCGTGCTTCTTGACGAGGAGCACCGGTGCGGAGAACGTCAACGTGCTTGGGCGAATAATGCCTTGGTCAAGCATCGCGGCACATTGGGTCTCCAATTCGTCCTTCTGTAACTAGGGATAACGATAGGGCCACACCACCACCGGAGCTGTGTTGGGGAGCAGATGAATCCGGTGATCGCACAGCCGCGCAGGCGGTAACCCCTGCGGCGATGCGAAGACGTCGTCGAAGGAGTGAAGGAGCCGCTTGAGCATGGCCGGCTCATTGTTGCGAATGACGTTGAGACGAAGCGTGGACTGCACGTCATGGCGAGTGGAGCCGATGCCGCGCTAGAAGACTCGGCGACCCTCACGCCACAAGGCCATACATAGATCATCAAAGTCCCATAGGATCGGCCCCAGTGTGCGAAGGAATGTGACTCCAAGGACCATGTCATAGGTGTCGATCAGGATGGAGTAGCAGTCGATGGAGATCTCATTGGCGATGCGGATGCCGACGTCGCGGGCGATGCCACGGCACGCGACGCGATCACCGTTGGCCACGATGACGCCAACGCGGCGAGCGACGTCCCCTCGAACGAAGTTGTGGGTGGACCCCGGATCCAGGAGCGCCACGAACTGCTTGTTGCCGATGGTCACGTAGAGCTACATGATGTCCTCCGTGCGAATCCCCGCAATGGCATGGAGCGAGATCATCGGGGTTTTGGGGTCGAACAACGTTGGCTCAATGGCAGCATCTTCCGCGGGCTCCTCCGGTTCCTCAACGATGTAGTCTGAGACCTCGAGGTAGAAGAGCGTGGAACACTTGTGGCCGCGAACATATGGCTCGTGGCAATTGTAGTGGCGGTCGGTCATCTCCTCCAGTGTCAGGCGCTGAAGGGTCAAGGAGGGGGCACCGAGGAGGAAGACTGCAACGTCCCTTGGGTCCCAGTAGCCGATGGCGCCGCGGGTAGGGCACTGGGGACGCGATGAGCCGGCTTGGTTGGTGGGGCCGGCAGGGCGAGGGGCGCCACATTACGGCGCTCATACGCGCGCGCTAGCCACATGGCCCGCTGCAAATCTTGTGGATCATGGAGCTCGACGTCGATCCAGATGTGGTCCGACAAGCCGCCGGTGAACAGTTGTGCCTGCTGATACGGCGAGAGTCGGCCGGCATGCGCCATCTAGGCCTAGAACGCATCCAGGTAGGCCTCCACGGACAAGGTGAACGGCAGACGCGCCAAGTCTGCCAGGTGGTTGGTGCTGAGTGGCAGCCCAAAGCGCTGGTGGCACAGCTGCTTGAACTCATCCCACGACGGCACGCCGGCGTCGCGTTCGAGCATGTAGTACCACTGCTGAGCGGTGCCGGTGACAAGGAACGATGTGAGCCACACTTTGTCGGCCTCACGAGTGAGCTGGGCGCGGAAGAAATGCTCGCAGCGATTGAGCCAGCCCAAGGGATCCTCCTTGCCGTCATATGTCGGGAAGGACAGCTTGTGGTAGCGTGGAACGTCGGCGGCCGCGGCTTCCGGTGGATCGTGGGGCAGGGGTGGCGACATGTGCATCGCGGCCGATGGCGGTGGGTTCGGGATGTTCACGAAGAATGAGGGTACGGGTGAAGGCGAATGAGGGAAGTTGATTTGGGTGAGATGGGCACGGGTAGGGATGGCGGCACCGGCGGGCTGGACACGGCGGTGGAGGGTGGCACCGGGTGAGTGACCGACGGCAGTGTTGGGAACACCGGCTGGGAGGTGAGCACCTCGGAGATGATGGAGCCCGAGGTCGGCAGCGGCGGAATACCGCCATATCATGGTAACCCGAGCGAAAGGAGTGGTGGCACGGAGGTGATCGGCGGCTCTCAACGGTAGCCACGCGTTGTTGCGCGAGGTCCCCCATCTGGCGCTACAAGCCGTAGATGGCCGCGGTGAGCGCGTTGAGGGTGTCGGCAGGCACCGCGGTGAGCGTGGGCTACGACACGGCGAGCGGCGCGGTGGTGATGATGGCAGAGGTGGTGAGCACAGGGGCAAATGGCAACACCGGTGGCACGGCGGAGGTGGTGGGGAGGTAGGCACGGCGGCGGCAGCGGAAGCTCCAGCACCTGACATTGATACCAGATTGTTGAAGCATGGGTTGTTGCGTAGGGAATAGGAGTGGGAAATGGTTAGCCTAGGCTTGAATGCCAGGCGGCGGACTGGCGACGCCGTGCTCGGCGCCTGGACTATGACAACAACGAGAGGGAGCGACAGAGAGTAGTAACGCCAAAGAGCGAAAGAGATCAACTCAATCTCTGGCTAATCTTCATTAAGCAACAATGTTCCATACTTATACCACAATCCTAACAAACTCATAGCTAACTTTAAGGAATAATCAATAAAGATAAATCTCTTTCCAAATCAAATGGATCGGCTAACAAACTCCTGGCGGCGACGAGGTTGGCGCGCCCTAGCTGGTGACCGCGCACTGGCGTGGCTTGGCGCGGCCCACTCCTCAGCCACGTCTCGCCTTGCACCGCTGATAAACGTTCCCCACTATAACACCTTCTGTGTGGGAACCGTCAGGTTTGGCCCTTGAAGAAGAATTAAGAAAATCTGGGCACCTTCCCTTTGCAAATTTTTTATCTGGTTGGTTTTCCAAAATCAGTGTTGGACGGTTGATCGCCTTGCGAAGAGGTGATTGCCCCGTCCCGAGGCTTGCCCTCTGTGTAATCAAGCTGAGGAGACTTCACCATATCCTGGTCGGTTGTGTATTCACTCGTCAAATATGGGCTCGAATCTTCTAATATTTGGGTCTCAGTTCTCTATCGCCAGAACCTACAACATCTCGTTTCTCTAAATGGTGGAGGGCAAAATCACCAGTGCCCTAAGGACGAACAGAAGGGTCTCTCAATTCCCTGATAATTTTGGTAGCCTGGGGGAGGTACGGAAGCACCGTAACTCATGTGTTTGAAAATGCCACGCCAAGCATCCAGGAGGTTCTTAGGGCTGTCAGCGCTGAGGGCAATCTTTGGTGTAGTGCTAGAGCAAGAAAACCCAGGAACTCTTAGGTCAGGGAGCCGACCTTGAGGGTATAGGGCAGGCTCTGGTCGACTTCGATATATTTTTGTGGCGCGCCTGTTTTAGTTAAGTGGGTGTGTGTTTGTGGTGTTCTTGTACTCAAGTAGGGTCTAACCAGACTCGTGTATTTTTTTCTACCTTAATGAAATGACACGCAGCTCTCTTGCGTAGTTTGAGAAAAAAAACATGGCAGATAGCATGGAAATGCAATTTTGTTTGCTTAAATGTAATAAGATATGAGGTTCATTTACCATACTTTGACAGTATACTTCTTGTCAACTAGAAGATTTGGAGACTTCAGATCACGATGAACAATAGGAGGGCTGCGTCGATGCAGGTAATTCATTCCTTTGGCCTGTAAAGCCAGCACAGAGGGCTCAGATAGTAACATTGTATTGCTTTAATTCCATAACATGAGGTAAAGCTGTGGAGGAAACAGGTGGTCACAATACCACGTCAAATGCCATGTTTAATCGGCGTCTTTCATCTAGAACTTCCTTTGCACCACTCCTGTGCAAAAATTTATACAAACTGCCCCTGCAATGAAAGAAGAGCATCACTTGTTAGAAGTAGCCAAGCTGGTAAACTATTATGGTATCATATAATGAAGACAAACAAAGGTATAACTGGAAGGAACTTCCATACCTAGACAAGTATTCTGTAACTATAGATAGGTTTGGTGGTTCAGTAACAGCACCCATGAATAGGACAATATTTGGATGTCTCAGACTTTTCATGATTGCAACCTACCACATTAAGAAAAATATTTATAAGGCAACTACTTTGAACAAGAATTCTCCATAAAGGCATAAGCATGATGTAGATACAGAAGAGTACTGCCATAAGGCAAATATTGTGCCCTGCCATAAATTATTCAAAAGATTCCCATGAAACCCATGCAAAAATTATTCAACAGACCTCTCTCATAAATTCCCTGAAACGCTCTGGGTGAAAATCCTGCTCCATAAGTATTTTGACTGCAACATCCTGTGACAATATAGAATTGATTTTAATATTGAGCCCAAGATCACCCGGAACAGAGGACCCGCTCAGAGGACAAACAGAATAATAGATGAACTGAGACAAAAGAAAGGCTTAGATAAAAGAATGTAGTGTTATGGAGTTTGCTACAAATTTTTTGTGGACTCTGTTTAGTGATAGATGAGTTTGCACACAATGAGTAGTAGTAGTTGGCTGGATTAGGAAAAGAAGTCCAGCTTGATTTTAGGGAAGGGAACGAGTCCAATTAAGTCAATCTGATTTTTTAATTATAAGTCCAACTTAGTTAAACCCATATATAGAAGGGTTCATCCATAAGGGTCGACTATGTAATAGACTGGATCAAGCAAGAAAGAAAGGAATCTACTTTCCATTCCTCGACCCCTCTAGTTTAACATACCTACATCTTCACAGCAAAGTGTGCCCACGACAGAATAATAGAGCGAAGTCGATCAAACAAAGAAGCAAAAGCAGCAATCCTTTTTACAGTTGCCAGTTACAGGTTATTGATAAATAGAGAACGCAAAAGCTTACAGATCCATGCCAATCAGCACGATGAACTGTTCCGAAAGAACCTGGAAAGAAAATGGATTCAGAAAATTGTTCCTTTGATAGGATTAGATCTAACAGGCAAATTGCTCAGCATGATTCAAATCTGATTAAATACTAAGATTGCTAACACAATGGAAAGAATAGTCCTATTAAGAAAAAAATGCTATTATTTTCTGCCGGACTAGAAAAGGCTGAACTTTCGAGTACCTGCACCAATCTTCTCCTTTAAAACCAACTCATTCCATGGAATGATCAAATCATCCGCAGCAAGTGACAGATCACTGACTGTATTCCACAACTGCGTAGTCACCAATTCTTTCTTTTTGTCAAGCTTCATATTGGAGGAAGTAATAAGTGGCAAAACCTCCCGAGGAGCTTCTGGCACCATAATATCTGGCTTCATTACTGCTTGCCCTACATCATCAGAACATACATATAGTGAAAAAATATATATAGTAACTTCAGACAACCATGCAGTTATATAGGTGAGATGTACGGGCTACAGTTAATTATGTGATTTCCCAGTACATGAGCAAAAAGGATATCTTGGGGTGCATAATCTGTTTCGTGATAATGTGTCCATGTAGCATAGTATAACATCGAACCCCATATTTAACGACTCAGAACAAAAAGGGGTGGTATATTTCCAAAGCCTAGCATTAGCATGATTTACCTTTTCCCGGCACCCAGCTGTTCATAACATCATCCCCAGCAACATGCTTCTTAGAATAAGGATGGTCCAGAGAAACTACAGTGCTATTAGCAACACCTGAAAAATGTATGGTACAGTCTATGTCACACTCCTGACAGATAAAAACATCCTTGATGAAGAATCCATCCTTAGCCTATAGCAACTGCTTAGTAGACAAACACCAATATAAGTAATAATGCCCTGTTGACACATGAGGAAACAAGTTAAGACATTCAGAAACTAACAACCTGTGGAAGAATCACTGAACAAGAGATTCAAGGAATGGCAATCTGAGAAGCATTGCTTGGCTACCGAGCCAAAATTTGAAGTTATCTCCAATGACCTAAATTTTGGGGGATGGAGAGGTGAGGATACTGATAGTGAGTAGGGACCATTGACAAAGGAATCAGGATCAGTAAGTTGGCCTGGATCCCCAATTAAATCAACCAAGAATTCCCTGCCAAGTGAAGTTAACAAGAGTTAAGAGCACAAAACACAAGGTAAATTAAGTCAACCAATCAATGTTATCAAAATAACAGGTAGATAAAACAAATATTCCAGATGCACATGAGAATGAGTCATCCTTGTCCATAAGTTTTCAAAACAGCGATTAATGGAGAAGCAGTAATATCTGCAAAATGGTTCAAGATTCATGCATTAAAGGGTTCTACTCCGAGATCTTCAGAGGCAAAATACCTTTCAAGCCCAAAGCGTACAAGGCAGGAGGAGGCATCATCAGATTTACAATATTTACATCCCTTGACAACTCTACAAGGAATACTGACTTTATCTGCTAACACCTGCAGCATATACAATACAAGTGTAACGTCAGTAAAGATCCAAGGTTGCAAAAAAAGAATAACTTAAATGGAAACTAAGTTATTAATTTCTGAAATAAAATATAGTTACAGTCACAAGCATACATGTGACAGCGCTCAGATAGAGCTCTTTACTAACATTTTGGTTGTAGTTGTCACTGTATTAACATACTTCCACAAGATGAACAATCAGGAAAGCAACTTAAAACAGAAAACATACTTTAAATAGCAAGGAGCGGTGCTTGCAGAGACCAATAGGGAGCTTTCCAAGATGAAGCACAACAGATCCTGTACTTGACTTGATGGCCTCAATGCACTCTTTCCATCGTTGAAGCAAGTTTTCTTCATTGGAAGTTGTACCCCTTGACGACAAACAAAAAATTATATATTATATATAAAAAGAAGTTTCAGAAACCACATGAATCAGACCAAATCAAAAGGAGTATAGGAGCTTATTGATACAACCCTCACCCCATTCTTGAAGATATGAGTTTGGCCAGTTGGATTACCACATCTTTGGCATCAGCAGAACTGGAAAGGATGCTGGAAGCATAACTCTCCAACATACCTAATTCAAAATCAGTTCTTCGATCGATAAGAATGGCTTGAATGGAAGAATCATCAGGACGGACAGACTTGAGCGATTCCATGGAGGGTATGCGGTTCTCTTCCTGTACATCAGTGCATAGTGACCATACGAAGGGGTCCATCCCATGAATCAAGTAAAATCCATCTGGTATTGTGCTGTTGTATGATAGCGAACCATTTACCTGAAAAAGCATTAGGAAGCAAGCATGAAAAAGAAATCCAAGACGAGCTGCAAAGAACACCAATACAACAATAAGATTTGTCTCGATAGGTAGTACATAGAATTCCAATTGCACATATATAAATGTATCTTTGGTGGTGTTTGATACACTGACATACTGTATGATTTCATTTCACATGAGTTCAGCTGCAATCCAAACATAAGATTTGGTAAGCATGAACTGCAGTATGATCTACCAAGTACCGAGTCAAGCAACTGAACCTAAGGCTTTTGTTTACAGATTAATTAATGGTTTGTTCAGCACTGTTTGTGACCATGTTGCAGCATTCTGACATCTGGATTTCTCATAAATCGCGAGCAGCCGTTTCCCGAAATGACACGAGAGAGAGAGAGAGAGAGAGAGCATAGAGGAAGGGAAGGTATGCTGAGAGTGCTGACCCAGAAGCGATGCGAGAGCGACTCCGCAGAGGGCGCGGGCTGCGCGAGCGGGAAGGCCCTCCCGTTACCGCTGCCCCTCCCGCTTCCTGAATCGCCTGGGTCGAGGAAGCCCGGGTCGGCGGCGCAGGCAGCGTCGGCGCAGAGGCGGAGCGCGAGCGCGAGCTGCAGCTGGTAGGTCTCCTCGGCCTGCTGCGCCCAGCTCTTGCAGGGCGAGCCAGCCGCCCCGGGCGGCGCCGCTGCCGATCCGGGCGGCGCTACCCCCGCGGCCGAGGCGGGGGGCTGGAGGTGGAATGGGTAGTCGCTCGAGGTGGAGATAGAGCTGCCGGCGCCGTAGCTGCTGCCGCTGGACTGGCGCTGCAGGACGTTGGCGGGGACGGGCGCGGGCGCGGCGGCGGCGTCGGGGAACTGGGGGAGGAGGGAGTAGGTGGTGCGGCGGGCGGCGCCCGGGGGCAGGTCCATGGCCGGTGAAACCAAACCCTAGCGTCGGCGTGGCTCGTCGGCCGGGTCCGTTCCCCTGAAAGGCCAGGCGGTTAGTTTTTGGTGGGAATTGACGGGGTGGGCAGTGTTGGACCAAGTCGCCGTCGACGTCTCGTCGGTAGCACTAGTAGGCTAGAAGAGGGTAGCAGTAGCAACTTGCAAGGAGGCAAGCCGCTTGGCTAGCGCCAGGAAAGCGCTGTGCGCTTCGGGCGACCGCGCGCGTGGCTGCGGATAGGAGCAGCGGCCAGTCGGCCACACACACAGACAGACAGACAGCAGCAGGGAAGAAGAACGAGACCGCCCGCCGCTCACGCCCGAGTGACCGTGGGATGTGGTGCGGACGGTCGGTTCGGGGGAGGCACGCCGGGGTTGAGAATGTAAGCTTTGCATTTTGTAAAAACAAAAATTTCACTGACCTTGGGATCTCCTTATATATTACTCGTTCCAAAAATAAGTGCACATGTCACTTCCCAAAGAATAAACTTTTTTAAAAAAATTGATCAAATTTATACAAATTATACTAATATTTCTTATGTATAATATAGAGTAGCTATCATTAAATTGAGCATAAAGTATAATTTCATAATAAAATATTTAAAAATACAATTGTTGATACTATTTTCTATATTTTTAGTTAAATTTAAAAAAAATGACTCCTCGAGAAGCGGGATGTGTATTTATTTTGGAACAGATGAAGTATATTATTTTATTCATAGGATATATACTTCCTCAGTCTACTCATTTCCACTTTTCAAGAAGTTAAATATTTTTAACTTTGATCAAATATATACAAGAGATTATTAATTATTAAGTTATTGACGGACCAGGGTCCTAGGGGATTCCCTATAGGGTCCACTGCTCGACTGGGCCCCTGGGCTGCCCCACGATCTATTGGAGGACGCGAGGCAAGGTAACGTGGACTCCAAGCTATGCAAGATCAACTTAGTCAGGCTTACCAACAAAGCTAGATTCTATAATAGGACTATGACTCTTCTATTGTAACCGACTAGAACTAGATACGTGCCCATATCATCTCCCCTATATAAAGAGAGGTACCATGCACCCCCTTGTACATACAATCATACAAACCAATCCAAAGCAAAAGGCCACACGCCGCACTGGAGTAAGGTATTATGTATATCGTGGACCTGAACCAGTATAAATCATCGTCTCTTTGCGTTCACCATCGGGTTCCAGTGTACGTCGAAGCCCACCAACCATCGTCCCTAGGTAACCCCGTGACGAGTTACCGTCATGAAACACTGACAGTTGCATAATAAACACTATTAAATTGATAATTGAATGTATTTTAAAAATAAACTTATTTAGAGATATAAATGTTCCTAGTAGTTTTTATAAACCTAGTTAAACTTAAGAAAGTTTGAGCTATACAAAACTTTAAACGATCTTGTTTAGGGACGGAGGAAGTATCAAAAGACCTTTTGTAGGGACAGAGGGAGTGTCAGGGGTCATGATACCCCGACTATCTCAAGACACCGATTAGTCAGTCGCTCGGGCGGCCCAACTAGGCCAAGGCCCAGCGACTGCGGCCCGCCTAAGCCACGAAGGCCCCGGCCCAAGCGCCAAGGCGAGAGGTCCAGCCACGACCTCTTCTTCTCCTTCCATTATAAGCTATGCAGCCACGCTCGACCTCTCCCCCGTCTTGACCTCTAGGGGAGGATAGGGAGAGGTCGGGCGTCATCAAAGTATACCTACCCTGATAGAGACAGGCATGCTTCGCTCCATCCGCTAGGACGGAGAGGACAACCATCTCAGGGCAGACATCGTCCCTATGGACCCCTGTGCAGACAAGACCACACTATGGGGTGATGACGACCGGATACGGCACTACACCATCAAAACTCAGCCCGATGGGACGAGCGTACGGCCCCACCCACTACGGGATGGGTCTCACGACTCCATCCTTGACTTCACAAGACGAACCAGATCACTAGGGACCTTGACCTAGCCACCTAGGGTCGAGGCCCGCGACACCATGACTAGAAAAGGGCGACCGACAACCCGAGAGCAGCCACCTGCTCCCTCACTTGTCACCACTGACGCCACCGAAAAAAATAGGAGACGATGATGAAGGCCATGGCAAGACCACGCCACGCAGGACAAGTTGGTGACCAACGGCCATGCCAACTAGTGCCACCATGGTTAGCACTATAGCATCACGCCATGCTTGTGCCGCCACGTGGAGAGCAAGACTATGATGACCATGCCTGAACGTATGATGACGCTAAGACAAAACAGGATGCATTGCCAGCCAGGTTTACTCGCTTCTTTCACGGGCGCCGCGCGTACTGCCGTGACACTTTAGGATCTTTGTAACTGGTCGAGTGACACAGAACACCCCATGTGGCAAACCAACACACATAACATCCAACATCATGCCCAACTATCAAGGTTATTATGCTTACAGGAAATACATCATTCATAGAGTTTATATAGTTTTAGTTTCTCCCTCTAGGCTCAACTCTTCGATATCTCGCTTGAATTCTTATCGGAGTTAACTTGTAGCTCATCTTGGATATGCCCAATCCAAGGTCGACTATGCAACTGGTGAATAGAGCACTACCTCGCATCCATCGGGGCAACAACACCTGCAAAACAACTTAACGGTAGCGCCGTGAGTATATTTCGTACTCGTAGGACTTAATTCCAACACATAGAAATCTGGTGGATGCAAGGGTGTTATCAGGCATTTGTACATTTGTGAAAAGGTACATGGCGTTTCTTAAATGACATGCTCATGATTCATTAAGATATTACCATTAATATGGTATGATATCCAAAAGAGTGATTAGCACATATAAGCCACAACATCAACATGTTCTATCGTTACACTACCATGGGTATAGAAAGTAAGAACAACCATAAGGGTCCGTCCTAAGGGACTTCAGGCTTTCAAAACTCTGCAGAGGTGTACAACTTGTATCCACACGAAAATACGGGACTAACCACCATATTTCGGATCCTAGAATAAGGGTTGCCTCATGATTTTCAACATTTCCCTAATCCGGCCCGAATGTCTCATGAAAGGTTCGACTGGTGCCCGATCAATGTCCTAGACATTCCTGACCAGCGCCACCCCCTTGCTAGTTTCACAAATAAACCAGGTCGTAATTAGTTACTCGGCTTATCAACCCCATCCATGACATATGGTCTGTATGGGTGGTTACTCGGACTCACATATCCCAATAAACGGTCCTTAATGGCTCCATGAGCTACGTCACTTGAGATCCCACACTCACAATGACCTACCCCTCGCATGAGCGAAGTTATCAAAGTGGTGTCCAAGTTTATAACCTTTAGTAGTATTATTCCTTAGCCAAATTAGTAAAGTAAGTTAAGTTGTACCCTCATTATTTTTAGTAAGCAATTATCCAAGTGTAGCATCCTACACGTGTGTTGGTATATTTAAACACATACAGATAAATCCGCAAGTACGCGGATACCGATGTAGCACTTCACTGGAAAGGTATTCCTAAATATCAAATTTAAGGAAACATGTGTAAGAATAACTAAGTCTAACTTTACTTGGAGTAGCAACAAGACTTAAGATAATAGGAGCGTAAAGGAGATTGCTAAGGTCTTATAATTCTAACTTCGATAAGCTATGTCTTCTATTGTTCAGTCTGAGGATATTACTGAGGAGAAACACATGCAGAGTATGTTTTCCTAGTAACAAAGTCCTGCTTGCCTAAAAATGAGAGATGGTCTACAAAGGACTCAATGAGGCTATAAGAGTCACCATCGCGATCTACCACCGATCCGGAATATAGGGTACATTCACGAGTAATCGAGTCTAAGCACCACGCTTACACTACGAATACTACTCTAACCCAAGAGCGACAAGGATTAAAGTATTCAAAAAGAGTCGCAAACCTAAAGAACAATATAAATAAGATGCTTACTTGAATTAGAAGTTGATTACTAGAGAAATCTCAGAAGCAAGCTCAAAATGAACTTGATTCTGCTAGGGTACAAGCCATAGAGAAAGCACCGATAGGCCAACACTTCCTCCAAACTCTTCCCTCTCACTCTATCTCTCTATTTCTAATACAGGACTAGATCCTAACTTGGAGGACTAATCTTCTCTTGATTGCTAGCTCTGATCCTAGTAGGGATATGAATTAGAGTTTCTGGATTTTAGAACTTAGGACAATTGCCTTTAGGAGGGGGTACAGGGAGGTATATATAGGGGGCTTCAAGCATCCTAGATCCTCGGATCAAACCGACTTAAAACAACAGCGTAGATTTGATCTTTAAGGCAGTGGAGAACTAACATTCGAAGGAGGGACTGCCAGGTGAGTCCCATAGGCCGGTCGGCCTGGTAGTGGGGCCAGGCTAGCCCCACATGTCATGGACACGTGTCCTGCTTCGGTGGATTGCCCTCTAGAGTCTTCTAGAATCTTCCCACATTGGTCCTATTATGGAATAACATGATTTTCTTTGATGAATAAGTCCTTGATGATTTTCTGATAAAATCCTGCTGAAAATATAGATTCACCAAAACTCATGGATTTTGTTAGTTTAAACCCCTAAGTCTATTTTGGTGATCCATTTTAGTCATTTATGCAGGGTATATTGATGGTTTATGATTGACATTAAATACCATCAATAAACTCCCCCGTACTTAGGCTTTTACTCGTCCTCGATAAAGGATGGATTACTTAAGACATAACCTTAGGACAAGACATCAACAAAAAAATTATTCCTAGTCATGCATGCACTGCAGGATTCAGAGTGTCTACCATAAAACTTTGGGCGGTTGAAGAATAGAACAGCTTTAAATAGATCACCATCTTCCTTCAATCAAGTCAATGGAGAAATATTTTAAGATTTTGAAAACAAAACATAGCTTACCTTCTCCTTTTGTGGTACTCTCAAATCACTTAATATATGTGGTATTTTTGGATCCTTACCAAGGCATAGACAACTTTGTCTTCTTTTTACCTACTTCTAAAAGTCTATGTGGAGCTTAGGTAGGAATGAATATGAAAACATACTAGCATTATATTTATTGTAAAGTCAAAACAAAGATCCATGGAGAAAATATCATACTCTTAGATCAAGATGTGCATGTGTGTGGATATATATATGGTGGCTAACCTAATTCTACTGTGCTCCTTGAAACATATATCTCTTGTTTGAAACTTGAAATACTTGCAAGAGAACATGGACTATCTTTCTTTTCTTTCTTCTCTTTTTTAGGCGGGCATCTAAGTACCCATTGTTTTAGATATTTTGGACACTTGTTCATTTTTTTCAATATTTATTATTATTATTATTATTATTATTATTATTTACTTTTGCACTGCCCATGCCTCTCTTCTGCAATAGAATTTTAAGAGAGATAATTACAAGAACTTGGAGCATTTATCCTAACAAACATATTTTTGTGTCTATTCTCAGTACAGGAGTAGAATATTTTTGAGTGAATAAAAAACATGTTTTTGCGTACTTCCTGATGAGGAGATGACACCCATGCATATGACCATGTTTGGCGCATGGTATGGAGGGGTAGGAGGCCAGCAAGGGTGTCCAAGTCAAGAATGAGGTCCGAGGCTAATTCGGTTAGAGTCTCTGAGGTGGAGGCCCAAAGCAACTCAAGCTCGAGTCTGCCTCGGCCTCCAAGACCAGTCTACCTTAAACTGGTCACCCAGGACGTATCCGGACTCTGTTTTCAACGATCCATATATGGTTGGAAAGATAATTTGATAAGGAAGTCAATTCAAGTGGTCTCACGAAAAAAGACATTTAGAATCAATGGAAATCATCGAAACAAGTCAGCATCCAGAATTTGTCAGGGTGCTACGACACCGTCTTTTGGTCCGTTGGACCGTGTATCGTGTTTGGGCCCATTAGGGGGCGTGTCCAGTGGGGTGACGCCCAAGACTCTATAATTAGCAGCCGTCTCTCTCCTTAGGGTTTGGGTTTTATTTCATTTTTGATTTCCTCATAAAACAGACATCGTTTTGCTGCAACTATGCCGCCAAGGCTGCTTGCTATGAACCAGGGCCCCAGCTCTTGATCTTGTTCGCCTGTGGTGATTAGTCCTTTCGAATAAAGACTTAAACTCCTTCTCATTATCTTAAGCCTCATATTTATTTACAATTTCAGATTGCGTTCATCTTGTTCTTGCTTGTGTTCTCGATTCGCTTGCAGGAAAGCCTTTTCGGCGAGGTCAATCGCGTTCGCGTGGTTGATAACCAACGAAGCAGTGGTATAACAATTGCGGGGGTCTAAATCAGTGTTGGTTCGAAGCATAGATCATAAACGTTGAGTCTCCACCAATCGACGCTATCATACCTTTCAAAAGATTGGGCCTAGTCTACATCAAGTGGTATCAGAGACCTTGTTGCCCGTTAGGTATAACTTTATTTTCCCCTTTTGATTGTTACTGTTTTGCATTACCTATTGTTCACAAAAAGCCAAAAAATATACACCGCCACATATTCCCCATCCTATAGCCTCATTGTGCCTTTACAAATTTTTTAATTTCCATTTGCTTTATTGAACTGTCGTCCCTCGCCGCGTCTTAGTGTTCATTGTGTTCTGATCTTGTTCTTGGTCTAGTGTCAAGTCTTGTCTTCCTGTGTGGTGATAGTTTGTTCCTTTTCGCCAAATCTTGCATCCCTATTGGTTGTTACGTGAGCAAATTGAGGGAAAAGAATAAGTCAAGAGAGACATATAGTACAAATCTTTATCTTGATCCTTATTTCCACGTTTATAAAGGATATCTCATCTTATCTCCACGGTTGTAGCTGGTGGATTATTCTTGTGCACAGTTAGAAAGAAAGGAAATCATTAACTGGCAGTTATAGTCTCCTTTGGAAATAATATGCACACAAGATTTTCTACTGTTGGTTAGCTGTGATCCTTGTTGGGCATCTCTTTGGTTTTTCCTTGCGCTAATCCAAAAGAAAAGTTCCTGTCAAGTGTCCATGCCTAGGCAGTCCTACTGCTGATATTGCTTTGCTGGCCGAGAGTTTAGATCACGCTACGGTGCAGCTTCTTGATATTTTTATTTACAATTATTTTTGCAGGACTTTTCTGAGTAAAAAAAGAATGAGTTAAAGGCAAAGAGGTGTAAAAACCAAAAGAAGGAAAAAAGCCACACCTAAAAAAAGAGAGAAAAAAATAAAGAAGGAAAGAAAAAGAAAGTGAAAAAAAGTTCAGAAGTGCTTGCATCCTTTTGAGTCCTTGTGCTGAGTTGTATTGTATTGCTTGCTTGAACTTGGTCCAGGACGAGTTTAGGCCAGCGACATAGACTAGCTTGGGACTACTTTTCAATCTTGCAATTTTTGAATTAAATTATTGCTATTCCTTGCTACTATATTGTGCTTGTCTAAGCTCCACTTTCTTCTAACCAAGTACAGGTTCGCCTTGCAACTGTTACACTCAAGCTACAACAATATCACAGTCACGGACCGATTGCACCACCTGTTGCTTTGGTAAGAACACTTGTAAGACCGTGGTAAGGCGCTTGAGAGTTGAGTGCCTTATTTTTCCTTGTCCACAACCTAAGTAGTTGATAGGGATAATACTTTTGTGTTGTCTTTTGTTGTCTTCTAACAATGACAGGTTGTTCGTATCCATCGACTTATGATGGTATAGGTGCTGATGAGTACATAGAGTGGGAAATTGCCATGGATAACATATTTGCTAATCGCTTTATGTGTCCAAGGAGGAAGGTAACAAGTGCAGCAAGTGTTTTGCGACATTCTGCTTTATCTATGGGGAAAGTCTTAATATCCTTCTGATAAACCTCAAACTTGGAATGATATGAAACTCCTTATATGAGAAACCATTGTTAATCCATCTCCTGTTTTGACTTCATATGCTGAGGTGCACCATTTAGAGGAAGAGTCTATTGTTATTCCACTTGCTATGACTAACCTTTTGCAGGATAATATACATAAGCGAGAGGATGACATGGAAGAAAATGAGGAGCTCACAACCTCATATGCAAATTCAGAACCATCACTACACAATGCACCTATTACTCATGCTAAAAATACAGGTAATGCCCATGGTGCTACACTCATGGAAGGTGAGAATTGTTTTAATGTACTAAATTCTTCCACAAACCATGCTATCACAGAGCAATTGTTAGTGGAACCCTCTCTTGATTTATCTTTGTCCCATGATAATTTGCTTGATGTTTCTTATGATAAAGATGAATTGGTTGATGATGCTTCAGTTTTACATGTTTTGGAACCAACCACTTGTGCTAAAAATAAACATGTTATTCATATTGCTACTAAAACTGATGAGCTCAAACTGTTGTCTTCTTTACATACTTTGGGTTACATTAAATTTGATGTTTTTTTGTAACCTAGATTGTTTGGAGGAGAGCCTTTTTAAATATGCTGATTTGCCTTGGTTTTCTAAACACACATATCATGTTATTGGCAAATATAACAACAAGGGACAATATATGATACATCGAGTATACATTCATAGTAATATGAATTCTTCTTTTGTTGTACAAGATTATGATCATTTAGAGGGCAGCCATAATAATACAAATATTTTCTCATGTTCCTCAAAGAAACAAGTTCACTTCCAAGAAGGGGAACATTGTTGGTTGCTACATATGTCTACTACACCACCTATTCCTGCATTGTCTTTGGTTAGTTCTAATCTTTTGCAGGATAGTGTTGAGATACATCGTGTGTATTCAGGATCATAGGAGTCTACATGCTTGCTAAAATTTTTATGTGAGATGACATGCTAGAAACTTGGAAATATGGTCATGTTCCTTCTCACAATTATTTTAGTTCTCTTTGTCTTCGCAACCCCGTTCTCCTTTATGTTGTGCAGGATCAGTTTCAAGCACAATTGATGCCGAGGATGGCTTTTCGTCAAGAAGGGGAGGATGATGAGGACATGACACCCATGCATATGACCATATTTGGCACTATGGTATGGAGGGGTAGGAGGCCAGCAAGGGTGTCCATGTCAAGAAGGAGATCCGAGGCTAATTTGGTTCGAGTCCCTGAGGTGGAGGCCCAAAGCAACACAAGTTCGAGTCTGCCTCGGTCTCTAGGACCATTCTACCTTAAACTGGTCACCCAGGATGCATCCAAACTCTGTTTTCGACGATCCATATATGGTTGGAAAGCTAATTTAATAAGGAAGCCAATCCAAGTGGTCTCACATCAAAAGACCTTCAGAATCAATGGAAATCGTCAAAACAAATCAGCATCCAGAATCTATCAGGGTGCTACGACACCGTCTTTTGGTCCGTTGGACCGTGTATCGTGTTTGGGCCCATTTGGAGGCGTGTCTAGGGGATGATGCCCAAGACTCTATAATTAGCAGCCATCGCTCTCCTTAGAGTTTGGGTTTTGTGTCATTCTTGATTTCCTCGTGAAACAGACATCGTTTTGCTGCAACTCTGCCGCCAAGGCTGCTTGCTGTGAACTAGGGCCCTAGTTCTTGATCTTGTTCGCCTGTGGTGATTAGTCCTTTCGAATAAAGACTTGTACTCCTTCTCATTATCTTGAGCCTCATATTTATTTGCAATTTTAGATTGCATTCATCTCGTTCTTGCTTGTGTTCTTGATTCGCTTGCATGAAAACCTTCTCAGCAAGGTCAATCGTGTTCGCGTGGTTGATAACTAATGGAGTAGTGGTGTAACGGTTGCGGGGGTCCGAAATAGTCTTGGTTCGAAGCCTAGATCGTGAACATCAAGTCTCCACCAATCAATGCCATCATACCTTTCGGAAGATCGGGCCTAGTCTACATCACTTCTAGTGTAGGAGCAGCAGATATGTATGGAGTGTACGTGATCTTGATCTTGAGAGCATAATAAGTTTATCAACAAGGATCACAAGGTTTGGCCAAACTCAATATAGTAGCAAGTAGTATATGTAGAAGGTTTTCCTAGTCTATCATATCATATATGGCTTTGGTAGGACATTGCTTTACCACAAAGGAGAGGTGTAGCTATTCTTTTTAACTTTTTGAAATAAAATTCTCCAATAACGAGACATCAAGAATCAAATTGTTATTATTCTACTATATCTCATTCCACAACAACTTAAGCAACATGGGGTCCCTAATAATACATTCCCAACAGTAGCAAGACTTCTAGGAAAAGTATTATGTGAGTCTATCCTTCAAGTCATGACTAAAATAATCTTTCCACAAGTTTTGAAGTTGTTTTACTAAAGGATTTTCAATTTAGTTCAAAATAGAAAGTGAGACAGGTGAAAATAGAACATACGAGACTCAAACCTGGCCATGAACAAAGCATGAGGCAAGGCGATGCTGTGCTGGGCTGGCTAGCCCATGTAATAGGCCAGGCGGCCCACTCTTAGGTCTGTTTTGGTCCAACTTTGGCGAGTGTGGTTCTTGTTTCATTGCTTTCTGAATTTCATGATGTTCGCGATCGGATCTCATCTTGTTGTGGTGGTGTGCTTCGCACACACTTGTTTCCTATTTACCTTTATGCACAACATGTGCAGACAAACACATATCCAACAGAATAGAGATCAAATAATAGTAACAAACTTCCATTGATATCAAATAAGGCACTTTATTACAATATGAGCTAAACAAACTTTAACTAACACAATTTCTGAGCTAACACAAACTAACATGATCTCTAAATGAACTAAATGACTAAGCGTGCCTTATTAATCAATGAGCTAACTCTCAATCTTGGTACTTGTCCTTAATGACAACATAACGTCAGAGGATAGTAAGCTTGTATTCTAGATCCTTGCAATAGATATGCTCTTTATCGATCCTATACTGCAAAGCATGGGTGTACTAGGTAAGGGTTTGGATCTTCTCATTCAGCATTGCAACGATCAACCATTAGTGCTTATCATCATTCTCTTGGGCGATAATTGCGCCCTTTTCTTCTTCTCCTTCAGTGGCATCACCTTGACTTGCTCTGGTGTAGCCCAGACACCATCTATGGTCATGCGAGGCATGACCATCTTGTACTTAGCACATGTGACATCCTCAAACTTATTGGTCTTCACCCCCTTCAGTGTCATGTTTGGCTTGGGTGGAAGGAGGTTGATCTCCTTTGGCACCTTGATCGGCTTTGGTGCCTCCGGCTAGCGAGACTTGTCTCGAAGAAGTAGACGCCGCGGCAGTGGGGCGATCACCGATGATGGATGGTTTGGGCGTAGTAGGACTGGCTAGGGATGGGAGCTATCTCTCATGGTGGAACGATGCTCAGTGGCAAGGCATCTTCAACTCCGTAGGGGATGATCTGTTTGTTGGCCATTGGAACTTGGGAGGAGGAAAGCTTTGTTGCTGCTGGAGATGAAAGGCTTGTTGGGATGGCTTTGGAGGCTAGCAGGGCTTCTTTATATAGGGGGAGAAATAGGCAGCAGGGTTCAAGATCTATCCATTATGGGTCTCATGATGAGAGAAAACCAAATGGCTCAAAAATCTAGAGATTTATGTGAGAAAACACCGGAAGGTTCACGAGCCAATCGAGCAGAGGCAGGACGGCTGATAAGTGGGCTGGCCGGCCAGTCCCACCTAGTGCCACCTCACCATCATCTTTTGCACTATGGTTTCTAATGCTTAATTAATCCTGAAAAATATGCTATCACGTTACTTATCGTAAGGAGGAGGGCAGAGGTGTAAATCTATGGCAAAATAATAAAATCTACCTCATCCAAATCCTCAGGTGGTTTTTTAGATTCTAGAAAGATCTTGAGATGAATAACATACCTTCATCATTTTGATGTGTTACCGCTCCATGCGATGAGGTGCTTATAACCTTGAATGGTCCTTCCCATTTACTCCAAAGTTTTCCTTTCCCAAATAATTTTACCCTAGAATTAAAAAGTAATACCTTATCTTCTAGGGTGAATTCCTTCTTCTTGATCCTCTTATCGTGCCATCTCTTTGTTCTCTCCTTGTATATCTTGGCATTGTGATAATCTTTTTCACGCAATTTATTGAGCTTAGAGAGTTACATCTTCCAGTTAGTTCCCGCGGCTTGCAAGTCCATGTTCCATCATTTGATGACCCAGTGTGCCTTGAATTCTAGCTCCACGGGTAGATGACATGTCTTCCTATAGACAAGTTGATACGGTGATATTCCAAGCGGTGTTTTATAGGCCGTGCGGTAGGCCCACAATGCATCAGGTAGTCAATCCTTCCATGCAGTCTCCACCTCGTTGACCATCTTCTGCAGAATGTTCTTGATTTGTTTGTTCGATGTTTCTACTTGGCCACTTGTCTAAGGGTGATATGAAGTAGCGATGTTGTGATGGATCCCATGTTTTGACAAGTACTTGCAAAAGTTCTTGTCAATGAAATGAGTGCCTCCATCACTTATCACCATTCTTGGAACACCAAAACATAGAAATATTGTTTCTCTAAACATCTTCTTAGAGCTCTTAGCATCAGCAGCTCTACATGGCATGGCTTCAACCCACTTGGAGACATAGTTAACTGTTACCAAGATGTAGTCATAGTTCTTCGACTTTGGAAATGGTCCCATGTAATCAATTCCCCAGACATCGAAAAGCTCGATCTGGAGGTTGTTGGTGAGTGGCATGGCATCTCTTGAATTGATGTTCCTATGCCTCTAACATGAACCACACCTCCGGATAAAGTCCTTCGTGTCTTCATACATGGTTGGCCAAAAAAGTACACTTTGCTAGATCTTTGCATGAGTGCGGAATGCACCATAATGTCCTCTATGGTGATGAGTGGCATCGTTCTATGATCTTGATGCCTTCTTCTACTGGTACACATCTCTTGAGTAGGTCGTCTGTGGGGGTATAACCCCGTATACCCTCAGGTTTGTACATGGGCCAAGCCATCAGGGGAGGCCTAGCTCATAAGATCAAGCCACATGGGGCATGGCATAGGTCAGCATGCGCTGCAAGACTGCGTGAAGCATCCTTGATGACGAAAGAAGATTTGATCAGATATGCTAGATATCGTATACCTTGTAAACACATATCATATAACTAATCATGATAAATACAACCAACCTGTAATCCTACCCCATGAGCTATATAAGATGGGTAGGGACCCCCTCGTTGACATCAGATCTCATAATACAATCCACCATAGACACAGGACATAGGGTATTACATCAAGCTAACGGCCTGAACCTATCTAAATCACTGTCTCTGCGTTCTATGTCACCATCTAGTTCCCATCACGTGCATCTCCACCGATTCATCTACTAGCGTGGGCATATCCCTCGGTAGACTATAGACTAGATTCCATCAATAGTGGCGCGCTAGGTAGGGGAAGTGCGTGTTGATTCCATGGCGAGCCAGATGGTCCGCTTCCTGAGCTCCATGATCTTTCCCAAGCTAGGCCAAACCTTTACGGTCGGATCTATGACCTAGATCATTAGCGCCAACAGTGTCAAGGAAATCATGGAGATGGTGCAGAATCACCCTGCACTATTCATGCTGATGTCTTCAACAACATCTTTGATCTTAGTGCCTCACCGCTTGGTTAAGAGATTCATCAGCAATGATGATCTAATCGCATCTATCGATTGGGTCACTGACCGCTTAGCAGAATGTTAGCTCCTCATGGACTTAGTCTTAGATCAATCTACTACGAGTAGTGAAACTCCTATGCTCTAAGGTCACTGAGCCACTACGATCGAGCAATCTACTTGGCCACATCGTTTGGGGTGGCAAGATTTAGATCTAGTGATCATGACAACTCCAGAAGGGCATACGGTGCGATGCCGACCACTCCATGCAACCAGCCTATGCCTGGTCGACTATGAAGCCCCAATGGAGAATATGCTGTGGCCCTATCCTTTTGGGTTGGTGGGTGCAGGATCTGCATACCAAAACACCATCCACCACCTTTTCATCAACCACGCCAAGCGTGACCACGTCGATGACCTCTACAAGATTGATCTGCCTAAGGCCGATCAGCCCATGCCCGTCAAGTATCAGATGATTCTCTCCACAACATCTTAGAGGAGAACCCCGATGCATACTCCAAGGGCTCCACCAAGACCGTCTCTAGCTGTCCCCCTTTTCGACCAGGATTCGGGGGCTAGATCTTTCATATCAGCCTTGACAGCGTCAATAAGGACGGCAAAACCACTGAAGAGCGCAATGCCCGCCTGGCGAAGAACGTTGATCATCAACATCATCAAGATGAAGAAGCCACCTGTAGAGTTGATGGGGATCCTAACGCCCCACACCACGCGTGCCGTAATCTAGAGGATGAGTTTGACATGGCGGGCAACTAGCCGGTACAGAAGACACAAAGCGCTAATCTCACTGTCGTTTTCAATGAGTTGGAGAAACTCCCATAGACTCCTGAAGTTGAATAAATCTAGGCGTATCAAAGTGTCTCAAGTTCAAGTCAATGAGATCCGGTGCCCTACTTCGTCCTACTCGACCATGTTGGCTCACAGCCATTGCTCCCATAGCTCCTACCACGACAGAGGAAGTCAACATTGGAGCTCCGAGCACCCTCGACCCCAAGCTGGTGGCCCCTACCTCTATGGAGGATCTAGGGGCAACTATGAAGGATATCCGGACCAAGGCGAATGCCCTCCTCATCCATAGGGTGGCTAAGGCAGCAACCACAGCGCCAACTAGGAGGTGAATCAACCCCTACCGTATGACATTCGTGAACTCATCAACGCCAACATCGATGTCCGTGATCGCATCGAGAACCGCATGTCCATGTGCCATGACACGAAGATGGAACACCGGCACTAGTACGATGTCGAGCATGGAACACCTAGTGTCGCCTGAGCACCACTTGTCCCCGGCGCCCCCGGACTTTGCCCCTTCATAGCAAGACTTCGAGCCGGTGGCCCACAAGCTTCAAGATCTTCAGAGTGGACACCTACAATGGCAAGGCCAACCCCGCACAGTGGTTAACGCTCTACAAGATCGCCATGAGAGCTGCAGGCGAAAGCGAAGATGTGATGGCAAATTATCTGTCTGTCATGCTCAACCAGTCTATGAACTACTGGCTCCTCAGCCTATAGGAGGACTCCATCTGATCATGGGATGACCTCAAGAAAGTCTCCACTAAGAACTACATGGCCACCTACTAGCAGCCAGGCACCAAGTATGACTTGGAAAAGCTTCATCAGACCTCTAGGGGGCCCTTGCATAGCTTCATTAGGAGCTTCTTGGAGACAACAAATTCCATCCCCAACATCAGCGACAGTGAGGCCATTGCCGCATTCACCAAGGCGCTCCTCTACCATGAGCAGCTCCATGGAAAATTATACCACAAGTGCCCTACAACTATCGGTGAGCTGATACAGGTAGCAAACGGCTACGCCAAAGCCAAGGAAGCTGAATGGGCCACCCGCTCAGATTGCCCCCAACGCCATCATGATGACCATCACGAAGAAAGGCGCTATGATTGAAAGGATCAAGATGCCTAAGAGGGAGAGAGGTGAATTGGGCAAATTCTAAATTTCTTTACAATAATTAAGTTCTACGGTTAGTCCAATTAACCCCTTATGCCTAGAAAGTGTTCCTATTGATCTACCGCACAAAAGTTTAGCAACCTATGTTCCAATCCTACTCTAGCATGGCAATTCTATAAAAGTAAATGACAAGAATTGAATTGCTCAAAGTAAATGTTCAAAGTAAAGAGAGAAGGAGGAATGTGGCAATGTTTTGCCGAGGTATCGGAGAGTCGCCACTCCCCACTAGTCCTCGTTGGAGCACCCATGCAAGGGTGTAGCTCCCCCTTGATCCGTGCAAGGATCAAGTGCTCTCTACGGGTTGATTCCTTGATACTTTGTCATGGTGAATCACCCACAACCGCTCACAACTTGAGTTGGGCCATTCACAAGCTCCACCAGATGATCACTAAGCTCCCAATCACCACCAAGCCGTCTAGGTGATGGCAATCACCAAGAGTAACAAGCATAAACTCTCACTTGACCACGACAAGCCTAATGAGAAGGGTGGATGCACACTTAGCTACTCTTGCTTTCACTAATGAGGGCTCTCTTTGGGATTCTCAAATCTCAATCACCTCACTAGGACCTTGCTCTTCTTGGCACTCTCAAAGATGTTTCTTAGCTGTTCGAATGAGCAAAAGTCACCCCTCACAGGAATGGAGGAAGTATTTATAACCTTGGTTGAAAAACGAACCGTTATGTGCCTCTGCGGGGTGACCGGATGCTCCGGTAATGTTGACCGGACGCTTTGGTCAGTTCTCCCCAAACTCTAGTGTTTAAGTTGTGACCAGACGCTGGACAACGTCCGGTCATGATTTTCCCTCTCTGGAACCTTACTGGAGTCGATCGGACGCTGGGACCAGCGTCTGGTCACTTCACCTCTCAGCGTTCGGTCGCACCAGATGATTTCGCCTTGATCAAATGAACTGACCGGACTCTACACCAGTGTTCGATCACTCTGGAACCAGTGTTCGATCAGCATTTGACCCTCCATTCACTTTCAACTCTTGATCATACATGAATGAAGTTTGCTCCAATGGATCTAATGGCTTTTTAGGAGCTACCTAGTTCTAGATTTAGCAAGTTGCACCACACCTAACTCACTAGACTCACCTAGGTCAAGCTACCCTTCCATACCCCCCTTAATAGTATGGCCAAATGAAAAACAAAGTCCTAAACTACTCTAAGTGTCTTCTCAACACCAAACAACACTTAGAACTAGTCCATCCTTAACCTTGTCGTCCATCCTTTGAAAACTAAAACGATTTCCATCGTAGGGGCATGACCACCATGATAGCCCAATCGATCTCCATTACCAGTGACCTAACTTAATTGCCTCTAGCAAAACACACTGTTAGTCACAGTAATCATGTATTGTCATTAATCACCAAAACCCAACTAGGGGCCTAGATGCTTTCAATCTCCCCCTTTTTGGTGATTGATGACAATACCACTTCGAGTATGTAAAAGAGATGAGTTTTTTTAACATGCTTGGATCATATAAGCTTTTGACAATAAGAACAAAAGTATTAGGCAAGCTTATATGACCAAAGCCAACATGATGTACTCAAAAGATATGAAATAAACATGAGTACAAGTAATAAAGCCCATTTGCATCGGAGTAAAACACGGAAGCAAAGCAAATGAGCATAACACAAGTGATATGACACATAAAGGATTCACAGTTGAGTGCGCACATGTCAAATATCACGATCACATAGATATCACTATCACATAAATATAGTTTGATGCATAAAAGTAAACACACGAATGCATAATAGTGTATCACACATAAAAACCAAATATAATAGATAAACTAAGCTCCCCCTAGATAAGTCACTCCCTCTAAGTCAAACATACTCGATCCCTCTCCCCTTTGGTGTCAAACATCAAAACCTAAGGGTCGGTCGGCGGGGCTATAGCAGACGAGTTGGGTGCTGAGGTGCGAGGAGCGAGCTAGAACTATGTGCCATCATCATCTGATCCTGAGCTCTGAGCAGTCTGACCCTCTATAGCTGGAAGCGATGCTGAAGCAGTCTGGGTTGGATCTATAACTGGTGCTGCATACTCTGATGATGCAACTGACAAAGGGGGTGTCTCTGTAGTCCTGATAATAGGTGCAACTATGGAAGGATCTAGGACATGTAGCTCTGGCAGAGTAAGCTACCCTGTCAACTCACTGAATGAAGCACCAAGGCTCCTGGAAACTAGGGTGAGCACTGACGAACTTTGAGGCAGAGTAAAGCCTGTATGAAGAGGAGTGAACTATGGGGCTGGCACTGTCGAAGCAAACCACTAGGACACCTACTCTGTAGGTGAAGGAAACTATGGCGCTGGTGGTCCCTGACTCTAAAGCCCACTGGGCTATAAGCTAGAGTCATAGAAGTGGTGGTAGGCTAACCAAGTTAGGGTGAAGGTTGTGGCAGTGGAGCCCCAATAGCTGTCACAACATGCTGCATAAACCAAAGTAGCTGCTGTTGCATGAGAAGCTATTGCTGATGCAAGGCCTACTGCTACTGCTGGATCACCTGCTGCTGTCGCTAGAACTTATCCTGTCGAGTTTGAAACTATGCAAATGTAGCAGTGGTCTCTTGAGCCTGGCGAGCCTAATCCTGCCTCATCCGCTCAAGTATGGCAAGTAGGGCGGGGTCTATCTGTGGTGCAGGTGGAGCTGAACTAGAGCTACCGGCCTCATGGTCATGTCGTCATGGAGGCTTCTGAGGGATATTGTGATAATCCTCATCTGAGCTATCGCTGGGGTCGCTCTCGATCATCCCCTCTTGTTGAGCATCTAACTACTCCTCCTCTGTAGCTGCAATGCCCCTAATAGTCTCATCCTACTAGGCTGCAGTCTCTGGCATCTCTAGATGACGGCGCGGCTAGCTAGGTGTCCTCAATGCACTATGGCAAATCATCTAAGTCATGTTGTTTGCAGGGAACTCTGTAGTAGCACCACTATACTCGGCTAGCATCTCAGGTGGCCTCACAGTAACTACCCTATAGATCAAGAATGTAATCCAGTGAGCATATGGCAGCTGCATATGACCTCTGAACCCCTATACAATAGTATCCCCCATCTCTGATAGAGGGAGATACCAAATGTCAAACATAGTATGCTACATCAGAGAGTTCAGTAGCCATAGCTGTATGCGAGTCAAGCCCTCACGATACCCCATCCTTGGAAGTAGTGTCCTCCTCATAATAGCATCAAGCACTCTAGCAGTAGGAGTGAGATCACTAGGTGTCCTGCTCGACCCCTCACTGAAAGGCTCCGTGAAGCAATGGCGGACCAAATCTGTAGGAGGCACCATATTGCCATGAGGATGTCTAGGAGGCACTATCTATCCATAGCAAACCTCATGTAGCTGGACTAGCTGCTCCTAAAGTCTGAGTATCTCTCTGACCCTAGAGCTCATTAGCCTATAATCTCTGCCTCTGAAAGCAAAGTAAATGAATCTGTGCTGTGGGTCAATCTAGAGTGTAGCATAGAACTGATAGACCCAAGATGGAACATATAAGCCTATCCGTCCAAGTAAATCTGTCAGCCCTGGCAGGTAAGCTAGGTAAGAGCGAATATGTTCTCTAGCTGCTACTACAATAGACTCAATGTTGCACACCCTCTAAGATCTTAATACAGCCCCACTGTTAAGATATGCATTATAAAAATCTTCCTGCAGAGGTGTGTAGAAACCCTCTAAAGCTCGGTCATCTCTCCTCGACGGGAACCACTAGTCAAAGTCCACAAATCTGAGTTGCTGCACCTGCTTTGCTGTGGCGGCCCTCAAATCTAGATGAGTCACTAGAGGCAGACCCTGTGGTCTAGGCGGCAGACGAGAACCCCTCCACTATGTCTCTGGCCTCGGTGTGCCTGGAGCATGGGTACGACTAGAGCGGTGAAGCTATGGCTGAGGTGCCTGCTCTATCTCCTTAGCCTGCTCTCCCTCCTAAGTTAGCTCTACTGACTATGGCTACTGCTATGACTCCCCTTGAGACTGACTCTCATCAATAGCAACATGCCATCCTCCAACCATGATTGTCCTAGTAGGACCACCATGACAATGCTCAACCTGCTCAAGTGCAGCCCTCGTAGATGGAGAAAGCTGATCTGTAATAACAACACCACTCTGAGTACCTCCTCTCTCTGCACGATCTATGGCCTCTGCAACTACAGCTGCTCTCGCTGTATCTACATTAGGGTACTTGCGCTTCTTCGTTGCTAGCTTCTTTGTCGCCTTGCCTTTTGCATCTATAGGCTAGCGAGGCGGGGGCCTCAGATCCTCATCACCAGGACCTCCTCCGACATTCTTGACACGAGCCATCTGATGAATCTAAAAAGAACAACTGCCCTAACAAGAATCAACTACCAGCTGTCACTTTCGAGGCTTGTCCTCGATCCATACTCATGAGCTTGGCCCCGAGTTAACTGACAACTACCAATGGGACCACAACGACACCGACTCACTGTACGATAGAATAGATAGGATATATAAATAAATACAATATATCTAGAGATACAAAACCCTAAGAAAGCAAGCAATAGATACGAAATTAGAAACAAGGGCTTGCTACCTTATGAATCGGCAAACCAAAGAATAAGGAGCGGATCATGGAGAACCACCAGGTCAGCTAGGGTTAGGGTTGGCACTGCGCGGTGAATGTGGCACTGTTGGGTGGAGCAATGTAGCAGGGAATGTGCTAGCACGAGGTGACGATGCAGGGAGGTGGCACGACGGCTCTGATGTGCTGTGGGTGGCGCTAGAGCATGGTGACACGGGCGTGGCAGTGCAAGGCTATGTAGCACAGTGGCGTGGGGGGTGGCACGGGCACAGCGGTGCAGGCAGGGTGCAGTGGCATGGGGCTATGCAACATGGTGGTGTGGGAAGATTTGGTGGCGCACGGGCATGGGGAGTCACGGTGGTTAGGGCACAACTATGGTGACGATGGTGGATTAGCGGCATTTGAGGCTTTAGGTCAACCGATGGCGGTTATAGGTGGCCCTCGATGGATTAGAAAAGGAAATGAGAAAGAATCTGGATTCCGCGTGATTTCTACTAACCGGACGCTCCGGTGGCAACGACCGGACGCTGGCACCCAGAGTCCGGTCGATTCCAGAGAGGTCCAAAATCCCTCGAATCACAACTAGACGCGTCCGGTGAACCCTGACCGGTCGCAGCCAGAGTCTAGCGCAAATAGTCTCCTTCGTCTTCGATCGACCAGATGTTGAACCACCATCTGACCAGACACTGAACAATAGAGTCTGGTCACTCCATCGCAGCAGGTTCACCTCTTGTGAACTGACTAGACGCTGGGCTTTAGAGTCCGGTGCAGCGTCTAGTCACTCTTTTTCTGGCAAATCTTCAAAGTCCTTCGTGCTACCTGTTCCCAATCAAGTCCCAACTTCAATATGATCCAAATAAACACCAATTGGGACTAATGTGAGTGACCTCTCTCAAACCCTCAAAATTTTCAAAAATATTTTGCCTTAAGCTATAATTCTTTTTAAGAAAATAGGCAATAAGAGGGCAATTGAATATAAACAACAAAGCAACATTCATGCATATGCAATGCAATACTTGAAAGTAAATCTAGTTGCTTGTCAAGTTTGATCCAAGGTTAAGCTTCTTCGCACGTTTTATGGCGGTTATCTTACCATGTTAGACAAGCCCTAGGTGCATTACCATAAAGAAAACATGTTGTATATTACAATGCAAAGGAGAACACAAGCTCATTTTTTAGTGAAGTTACTAAAATTAAGCACATTGAGCTCATTCCTCAATCGACAAAAAGTCGCCTCATCTAGCATGTCGACAAAATATGGTCGGCAGTCTACCTAGGGGTATGCCCAAGGTAGTAGATTATCGGTAGATAGGTGCGCAAGCTACGAACGAGATGGTGATGCAAGACAGACATGGGGTTTTATCCAGGTTCGGCCGTCGTGAAGGCGTAATACCTACGTCCTGCGTCTGATTGTATTGCTGTATGTCAATGAGATGATTTTTGAGAGGGGTCCCCTGCCCGCCTTATATAGTCTGGGGGGCAGGGTTATAGATCTGGAAACTAATCCTAACCAGTTACAATTGCCATAGGTGGCCGAATAAGGATTCCTATTTGAACCGACCAGGATCTTGCTTGATCTCTAAATCTACCTTGATTCCTTACGTGGGACTCCGAGCAGATCAGCTGGGCCGCGCGTCGTCTTCTAGTGGGCCGAACCCCCTGGTCCAGGCCAGCCCAATCCTAGCCAAAAGGTTATTGGGGTTAATACCCCCACATAGCGGTTTAGCAAAGATATCCGCCAATTGATCCTCGGTCCTTACACCTTCAAATGAAATATCATTCTTTGCAACATGATCTCTAAGAAAGTGATGGCAGATATCTATGTGCTTGGTGCGAGAGTGTTGAACCAGATTATTTGCAAGTTTTACCGCACTTTCATTGTCGCACAAAAGAGGTACTTTTCTAGAACTACACCATAGTCTAGCAAAGTTTGTTTCATATAAAGAATTTGTGCACAACAAGCACCCGCGGCAATATATCCCGCTTCGGCGATTGACAAAGCCATACTATTTTGTTTCTTAGAGGACCAAGACACAAGTGATCTACCAAGCAAATGGCATCCTCCGGATGTGCTTTTTCTATCAACTTTGCAACCGGCATAATCCGAATCAGAATAGCCAACTAACTCAAAAATAGATCCTTTGGGATACCAAAGGCCAATGCTTGGTGTGTGCTTAAGATACCTAAGGATTTTTTTTAACGGCAATCAAATGAGTTTCCTTAGGATTAGCTTGAAATCTAGCACACATACACACACTAAACATGATGTCGGGCCTAGATGCGGTTAAATATAACAAGCTATCAATCATAGAGCGGTAGAGAGTTTGATCAACCATGTTACCTCCCTCATCTAGGTTAAGATGTCCATTAGTTAGCATTGGTGTCTTGATTGGCTTACATTCATTTATCTTGAATCTCTTGAGAAGATCATTTGTATATTTCTCTTGAGAGATGAAAATCTCTTCTCTTATTTGTTTGACTTGAAAACCAAGAAAGAATGTAAGTTCTTCAATCATTGACATCTTAAACTCCTTCGACATCAATTCAGCAAACTCTTTGCAAGAATCTTCATTTGATGATCCAAAAATGATATCATCAACATATACTTGACAATTTGAAGATATGCCCATCAAGCTTCTTGGTGAATAGTGTGGTGTCGACCTTTCCAATGGTGAAGGCCTTCTCAATGAGGAAGTTCCAAAGACGCTCATACCAAGCTCTAGGGGCTTGCTTGAGCCCATATAACGCCTTGGACAACCTATAAACATGATTAGGATATCTAGGGTCTTCAAACTCGGGAGGTTAATCAACATAGACTAGTTCATTAATAAAGCCATTTAAAAATGCACTTTTTACATCCATTTGATATAGTTTTATTTCATGATGTGATGCATATGCAAGGAGGATACGGATGACTTCTAGTCTTGCAACCGGTGCAAAGGTCTCTCCAAAATCCAAATCCTTCAACTTGAGAGAACCCCTTTGTAACTAGTCTTGCCTTGTTCCTCATAACAACGCCTTGATCATCTTGCTTGTTACAGAACACCCACTTTGTTCCAATAACTCTTGCACCTTTTGGTCGCTCTTCAAGAGTCCAAACTTCATTGCGGATGAAGTTGTTCAACTCTTCATGCATGGCATTTATCCAATCTAGATCTTGAAGAGCTTCTTCTACCTTGGTAGGCTCAAAATAAGAGACAAAATAGTGATGTGCAATAAATGAAGGAAGTTTTTGTGAGCGAGTCATTACACCCTTTGATGGACTCCCTATGATGAGATCTTGTGGATGATCATGTAGTAGAGGTGTATTTCTTCTATTGATCACTTGAGGAGGAGGTTGTGGAGCATCAACATCTTGTGCTTATACCACCATTTAATCATAGGAGACATGAGTATCTTTATTTTCTACTCTCCCATCTTTATCATCGTCTTGTGGCATATTTGATGAAGAAGGTGGATCAATCACTTGTACATCATTTTCATCATCTTTAGGCTTAATGTCTCCAACCAGAATGTTCTTCATAGCCTCCCTCAATGGTTCATCACCTACATCATCAAGATTCTCATGTGCTCCTTGGAAGCCGTTAGATTCATCAAATTCCACATCATATGTTTCTTCAACCAAGCTGGTGGTATGATTAAATACTCTATATGCTTTGGACTTTGATGAGTAACCAACAAAAAAACCAATATCACAACGTCTTTGGAACTTTCCTAGGTGTTGCCGCTTCTTATAGATGTAGCATTGGCAACCAAACACCCTAAAGAAGGAGACATCCGACTTCTTCCCATTGAGCAACTCATAAGGTGTCTTGCCAAGAAACTTTTGAAGGAATAGGCGGTTGGATGCATAGCATGCGGTGTTGATAGCTTCTGCCCATAGAGCTTTGGGAGTGTTGTACTCATCAAGCATTGTTCTTGCAAGAGTGATCAATGTCTAGTTCTTCCTCTCAACTACATCATTTTGTTGAGGAGTATATGTTGCGGAGACCTCATGCTTGATCCCAACTTCATCACAATAGGCTTCTATGTTTGTGTTGTCAAATTCTTTGCCATTGTCACTTCTAATCTTTTTGAGCTTCACTTCAAATTCATTTGGTGCTCTCCTAGCAAACTTCTTGAATACCCATGTGTAACTTCTAATCTTTTTGAGCTTCACTTCAAATTCATTTTAAAGCATGATGCAACTTTGGATTTGTCATGAAGGAAGAATACCCATGTGTATCTTGAATAGTCATTAATAATCACATGACAATAAAGATTTCCTCCCAAACTCTTGTATGTTGTTGGTCCAAATAAGTCCATGTGAAGGAGTTCTAGCACTCTTGTGGTTGACATGAAAGCTTTTGTTAGATGAGTATTTGCAACTTGCTTGCCGGCTTGACATACACTACAAAGCTTGTCCTTCTCAAACTTCACATCCTTCAACCCTCTCACCAAATCATTCTTCATTAGCTTCTTGAGTGAGCTCATCCCAATATGAGCAAGTCTTCTATGCCATAGCCACCCAAGTGTTGTTTTGGTGAATAGACAAGTCTTCAAATTAGCATCTTTGAAGGTGAAGTCTACTAGATATAGGTTGTTGTATCTAAATCCTTTAAATATCACTTGATCATCATCCTTCTTAGATACAACAACTTCCTTCTCGGTAAACAAGCATTAGGAAGCCAAGATCACACAATTGTCCAACAGATAGCAAGTTGAAGCTCAATGAAGTAACATATAGCACATTTGAGATAGAATGATCATTTGATATTGCCACTTTGCCCAAACCTTTAACCTTGCCCTTTGAATTATCTCCAAATGTGATTCTTTCTTGTCCATCTACTTCTTCATTGAGTGAGGTGAACATACATGGATCACCAGTCATATGTTGTGTGCAACCACTATCAATAACCCAATGACTTCCACTGGTCTTATAGTTCACCTACACACAAGAGATCAAGCTTTAGGAACCCAAACTTGTTGAGGGCCCTTCACCTTCTCAACAAGTGACTTTGCTATCCAAATTTTCTTAGGCCTATTCTTATTGGGAGGTCCTAAGAACATGACTTTCATCTTCCCACTAGAATCCTTTCTAAGCATGTAATGAGCATTGAAGGCAAAAGGTCTAACATGCTTGGGCAAGGGTTGTGGTGGTGGACTTTGGCACTCATGAGCAAAGTGGCCTTCTTGTCCACACTCAAAACATCTCTTTGGCTTTAGCTTTGACTTGTGTTGTTGTTGAGCTTGAGCCTTCTTCTCTTGGTTTGCTAAGTACCCAATGCCACTTCTATCCATCTTCATGACGGTGTTCATTAGTAGCTCACTTTGAAGATGCTTGTCTCTTGTGAACTTGCTCAATCCAATCTTAAGATGCTCTTTCTCCAACTTGAGCTTCTTGTTCTCTTCCTTGAGAGCATCATTATTTTTCTCTTCCTTGAGCTTCTTGTTCTCTTCTTTGAGCTTCTCATTCTCAAGAATCAAATCACTATCATGATCAAGAGTTTTTAGGACAATAGTGTTGTGGCTTTTGATCTCTTCAAGATCTTTCTTGAGATTTTCATTGTCATTCTTGAGCTTGACAAACTCATCATAATCTTCGGTCTCAACCACTTACTTGCCCTTGCTACTAGAACTTTGCTCAATGCTCTCAATGATCAAATCATCACATGATGTGGCTATATCAATCTTAACAACATTGTTAGTAGCATCATGTGGCTCATTAGATAAATATTCTTGAGCAATGAAAAGATTATCATGATTAATGTTAAGAGTAGTATATTCTTATTTTAGCATGTTGTGGCTAGTGATGAGCTCATTGTGTATCCTCTCAAGTTTATCATGTTTTTCTTTAAGCTCTTTCTTTGAAGATTTGAGCTCCTTAAGTTTGGATGATATAGCATCATTTGCCTCTCTAAGCTCAACACTAGCCTTTTCAGCTACATCACATTTAGCTAAAAGAGAATCATTCTTAGCTTCTAGTTTTTCATTTATAGCTCTACTCTTTCTAATGATCTTAGTGTATTGATTTAGCAATTTAACAAGATCATCATAAGAAGGTGATTCATATTCATCATCATCACTATCCCTATCATCATTGCTAGCATGTTCATCACCACTACTATCATCATTTGATACCTTGCGATCACCCTTGGCCATAAGGCATAGATGTGTATAGGATGATGGCGGTGGTGGCGGTGAAGATGATGAAGAGTCAATAACAATGGCGACCACCTTCTTGTTGTCACTATCATCATCAGATGAGCCACTAGATGAATCAATGTCCATGAGCCAATCACCGACGATGTATGCCTTTCCACTTTTCTTCTTCTTGTGGAAGTCCTTCTTGCCATCTCTCTTCTTGTATGGCTTGTTTTTCTTCTTCTCATCTTCTTCTTCATTGCTTGAGTCATCTTTCTTGCCCTTGTACTTGTTCTTGAACTTGTCTTTCTTGGGCTTGGTGCATTGGTGTGCTAGATGACCAAGTTCTCCACAATTGTAGCAATCCATCTCAGAGATTGACTTCCTTCTAGAGCTAATGAAGAACTTCTTCTTCTTGCCATCAAACTTGATGCCACTCTTGTTGAGCTTCTTTAGCATTTTGGCGGTTCTTCTCACCTTGAGAGCAAGACTTGCATCATCAATTTCATCATCACTTGAGCTCTCATACTCAAGCCTTGCTTTGCCCTTCTCTTGGCTAGCTTTGAATGATAAGTCTTTTTCTTTCTTCTTAGTAGAGGATGAGCCATCTTGTGGTGTGATGTGCATGTACATCTCATGAGCATTGATCTTTCCTCAGATTTGTGTTGGTGTAGCAGTGGAAAGATCACCTTGATGAAGCATGGTCACAATATGCCCATATTTATCAATGGGGAGGGCACTCAAGATTTTTCTTACAACATCGGATGGTTGCATTTGAGTGAGTCCAAGCCCATTGACTTCCTCTACAAGAACATTCAAACATGAGTACATCTCATTAGCACATTCTTTAGGAAGCATCTCAAAAGAGTTAAGCTTTTTCATGACAAGATGATAGCATTCCTCATGCTCACTCTTTGTTCCCTCATGGAGCGCACAAACATCCGACCATAGTGCATGGGCGTCCTTGTGGTTCCTCACCCAATTAAACACATCTTTGCAAAGGCCTCTAAAGATGGTGTTTTGAGCCTTTGCATTCTATTTCTCATAATTCACCTCATCGCCTTGTAGGTGTATAGCATCATGAGGTTTTGGGAAACCTTGTGAGGTAGCTCTAAGTATTCCAACATCTAGAGCTTCTAGATACGCCTCCATGCAGATTTTCCAATAAGGAAAATCATCCCCCTCAAAGATAGGAGGAGGTCTATCCCCGTGAGACATCTTTCTCTAGGCGGTTAAGCCTAAATATGTGAGCACGAGGCTCTGATACCAATTAAAAGGATCAAGATGCCCAAGAGGGGGGGGGGTGAATTGGGCAAATTCTAAATTTCTTTGCAATAATTAAGTCCTACGGTTAGCCCAATTATCCTCTTATGCCTAGAAAGTGTTTCTATTGATCTACCACACAAAAGTTTAGCAACCTATGTTCCAATCCTACTCTAGCATGGCAATTCTATAAAAGTAAATGACAAGAATTGAATTGCGCAAAGTAAATGCTCAAAGTAAAGAGAGAAGGAGGAACATGGCGATGTTTTGCCAAGGTATCGGAGAGTCACCACTCCCCACTAGTCCTTGTTGGAGCACCCATGCAAGGGTGTAGCTCCCCCTTGATCCACGCAAGGATCAAGTGCTCTCTACGGGTTGATTCTTTGACACTTCATCACGGTGAATCACCCACAACTGCTCATAACTTGAGTTGGGTCATCCACAAGCTCCACCGGATGATCACCAAGCTCCCAATCACCACCAAGCCGTCTAGGTGATGGCGATCACCAAGAGTAACAAGCACGAACTCTCACTTGACCATGACAAGCCTAATGAGAAGGGTGGATGCACACTTTGCTACTCTTGCTTTCACTAATGAGGGCTCTCTTTGGGATTCTCAAATCTCAATCACCTCACTAGGATCTTACTCTTCTTGGCACTCTCAAAGGTGTTTCTCAGCTGTTGAAATGAGCAAAAGTCACCCCTCACACGAATGGAGGAAGTATTTATAACCTTGGTTGAAAAAAGAACCGTTATGTGCCTCTACGGGGTGACCGGACGCTCCGGTCATGTTGACCAGACGCTTCGGTCAGTTCTCCCCAAACTCTAATGTTTAAGTTGTGATCGGACGCTGGACAGCATCCGGTTAGCGTCCGGTTCACGATTTTCCCTCTCTAGAACCTTACTAGAGTCGACCGGACGCTGGGACCTAGCGTCCGGTCACTTCACCTCTCAGCATCCGGTCGCACCAGATGATTTCAACTTGATCAAATGAACTGACCGAACTCTGCGCCAGCGTCTGGTCACTCTGGAGCCAGCATCCGGTCAGCATTTGACCCTCCATTAACTTCCAACTCTCGATCATACCTGAATGAAGTTTGTTCCAATGGATCTAATGGCTTTTTAGGAGCTACCTAGTGCTAGATTTAGCAAGTGTGCACCACACCTAACTCACTAGAGTCACCTAGGTCAAGCTACCCTTCCATACCCCCCTTAATAGTATGGCCAAAGGAAAAACAAAGTCCTAAACTACTCTAAGTGTCTCCTCAACACCAAACAATACTTAAAACTAGTCCATCCTTAACCTTGTCATCCATCCTTTGAAATCCGAAATGATTTCCATCATAGAGGCATGACCACCATGATAGCCTAATCGATCTCCATTACCGTGACCTAACTTAATTGCCTCTGCAAAACACACGTTACCACAGTAATCACGTATTGTCATTAATCATCGAAACCCAACTAGGGGCCTAGATGCTTTCAACAATGATTATGACTGCCACCATGATGAGTGAGACCATTGCCCTAATGATCACGAGCATCAGCGTGATGATCACTCGAAGAGTTCTAGAGGCAAATAGAACCACCGCCTTTGGCCTAATAACTTAGTCAACGCTCCTTGCGCTCAGCGCACCTACGACACCGACTACACCAAGCTCTTGGATGGTCCATGCCCTATTCATAAAGGCACCAAGCATACCATGGGAGAGTGCAAAGGCATGAACAGGGCTTTCTGCGTGGAAGATGCGAACAGGCCATGGCGCAATGATGACAAAATAGACGATGGCCAAGGCAAAGGATGGCAGAAGGATGCAGGACCTACCTACTAGGATGCCACAAAGACCATTGCCTCCATCTTTAGTAGGAAAGCCGCCTCCAAGAACAAGCTAAAACAGAAGCTCACTGCCCGACAGATCATTTCGTTCACCACCTACGACGGCAAAGTCATAGATCCAAAGTACCTGAATTGGTTGGAGCACTCAATCACCTTATCTTGGTCCAACTAGTGGGCAGATATCTCATACCCTAGGCATTTCCCCTTCATCCTAGATCCTATCATCAAGGGCGTGCATTTCCAGATGGTCCTCATCGACGGAGGGAGCGCCCTCAACATCCTATTCACTAGATCCCTAGCTAAGCTAGGGTCTAAGAAAGAAGACCTCACCCTTATGAACTCGGTATTCTAGGGGATCATTCCTGGGAAGACATCCCAAACTCTAAGGCAGATCACTCTACAGATATAGTTCAGCACCGCCAAGCACTTCCGCACCGACTATGTCAACTTCCTGGTTACCAATTTCAACACAGCATACCATGCCATCTTCGGTCGACCAGCCCTCGCCAAGTTCATGGCTATGCTATACTACACGTACCTAGTGTTGAAGATGCCGATAGAGCAGGGGATCCTCTCCCTGTGTGCCAACCTCGACATCGCCTACACCTATGAGAAGGAAAGCTTCACGCTCACCGAGGCTACTAACATATCCATCTGCATGCAGGACTACCTCGCTACTTTGTAGCAGATACCACCAGTAGAGCTAGAGATCCCTACAATGTAGGCCACCCGAGCGTCAACCAAGTCCAAGGAGGTGAAGGAAGTGGTCCTCGTCCCAGGTGACCGGAGCAAAACTACTTGGATCGGGGCTGACTTCGATCCTAAATAGGAAGACGCACTCGTCAGCTTCCTAGGGAGCACATTGATGTGTTCACATGGAAACCTATAGACATGCTCGGTGTACCTTAGGAGATGATCGAGCACTCCTTAAACGTCTCGGCTGACCACCAAGCTAATCAAGCAGTAGCTTCGATGATTCACATAGGACAAAAAGGAGGATATTAGGGTAGAAATAACATGGCTCTTAGCTGCAGTTTTATTAGATGTGTTTCATCCAGAGTGGTTAGCCAACCCGGTTCTTGTAAGAAAGAAGAATAAAGAATGGAGAATATGCGTTGATTATACCGATCTTGACAAATATTGCCCTAAAGACCCCTTTGGCTTACCTCGCATTGACAAGGTCATAGATTCCATAGCTGGTTGCGTGCTTCATGTGCTTTTTAGATTATTAATTTGGTTATCACCTAGATCACCCTGAAGGAAGAAGATTAGATCAAGACATCGGTCATCATGCCCTTTGGTGCCTACTACTACACAACCATATCCTTCAGGCTCAAGAATGCTGGTGCTACATATCAAAGAGCCATCCAGCATTGCCTTAAGGACTAGATCGGGAAGAATGTTGAGGCCTATGTTAATGATGTGGTAGTTAAGTCTAAGACTGCCGATACCGTCATCTCTGACCTCACCGAAACCTTCTACGCCCTGAAGGTGTATCGATGGAAGTTGAATCCCACTAAGTGCATTTTTGGCATTCCATCTAGTATCCTACTAGGCAATATCGTTAGCCACCATGACATCAAAGCCATTCCAGAAAAGGTAGAGGCGGTGTCCAAAATGAAACCACCGACCTATGTCAAGGACGTCCAGAAGCTAATGGGTTGTATGGTGGCTTTAAGTCATTTTATACCCCATCTAGGCGAAAAGGGAGTCCCCTTCAAGCTGCTGAAGGCTCAAGAAAAGTTCATCTGGTCAAAGGATGCTAACAAGGCATTCGCCGAGCTCAAGCGGTTTGTCACCTCACCTCCGATCATGACCGTGCCCCAAACCAGCGAAACCCTGCTAGTCTACATCACAGCGACTAACCTGGTGATCAGCATGGCCATTGTTGTCGAGTGTGAAGAGGCCGGACATGCATACAAAGTCCAACGCCCAGTTTACTTCATCAGCGAGGTCCTGACTGAGTCTAAGACTTGCTATCCTTAGGTCTAGAAGCTGCTGTACGCCATCCTAATCACATCCTAGAAGCTCTGCCACTACTTCAAGACTTACCCCATAGCAATGGTTACCGAGTACCCACTCGGCAACATCCTCCGCAACAAGGAAGCTAGTGGCTGCATCATTAAATGGGTAGTCGAGCTTGGCACCTACACCAGTTGACTTCAGGTCCCGCCAGACGATCAAGTCATAGGCACTCGCTGATTTCATTATTGAGTGGATGGATATGCATACCCCTATCTCGGTTGATCACCCCAAGCACTGGACCATGTACTTCGATGGATCCCTTAACCTTGATGACGTCGAGGCAGGTGTATACTTCATCTCTCCATCAGGGACGAACTTTGCTACGTCCTCCGCATCCACTTCTGGGCATCCAACAACACACTGTGGAATACGAGGCGGCACTGCACAGTCTCCATATAGCCGTAGAGCTCGACATCAAATGGCCTCATGGTGTACGGCGACTCTGCACTCGTAATCAACCAACTCAACAAAGATTGGAGCTGCACCAATGAGAAGATGGACGCTTACTGCGTGGTGATAAGGAAGCTCGAAGATAAGTTCTATGGAATCGAATATCATCATGTGGTTTGGGTTGATAATCAAGCAACCGACGAGCTATCGAAGTTAGGGTCAACCCGAGCATATGTTCCTAGCTAGAGTGTTCATCCAGGACATTGTGACTCCTTCCATCAAGCATGGTCAAGAAGGCGTTAAAGAAAAGCCACCTACCGAGTAGATAGTCGTAGTGGTTCCTAGGGCTGAGCAGTGATTGGTGGGCACCTTTCATCAAATACCTAACCACTATAGATGTCCTGACTAATAACACACATAGAGAGAGAGCGCCTCACCCGCCATAGCAAGCATTATGTCTTAGTTGATCGAAAGCTGATGCATAAGAATACCAAGGAGGAGCTACTCTAGAAGTGCAGTTTCCAAGGAAGAAGGAGAGAAGATACTTAGGGAGATCCACGCTGGCACCTGTGGCAACCATACAGCCTCTAGAACACTGGTCGGCAAAGCCTTCTGAGCTGGTTTCCATTGTCCTTCAATGATCGCCGATGCGAAAGCATTTGTTCACCGGTGTGAGAATTGCTAGTTTTTTGCTAAGCAAATCCATGTCCTAGCCCTAGGCCCTACAGACGATTCCTGCTTCTTGGCCCTTTGCATGCTAGGGACTGGATGTGATCGGGCCATTCAAGCCCGCGCCATGAGGATTCCGCTGGGTCTACGTTTGCATTAACAAGTTCTCCAAGTGGATTGAATACAAACTCCTTGTCCATGCCACAACAAAAAAGGTAGCTAAGCTGCTTGATGACATCATACACAAGTTTGGCCTGCTAAATAGTATCATCACTGACCTAGGCATCCATGTTTGCTGGTAGCGACTTCTAGGACTTCTGCGACAAAAGGTGCATCTCAGTCAAGTACGTTTGGTGGCACACCCTAGGGAAAACGGCTAGGTCAAACGCGCCAATTGGCATGATTCTAGATGCATTGAAGAAGAGGCTCTATAAGAAGGAGCAAAAGCACCTAGGCAAATGGCTCAAGGAATTTGCTAGTCATGGTCTAGGGACTAAGGACCCAACCCAGTCACAACACCGGTGTCTCCCCATACTTCATGGTTTTTGGCTCTAAGGCCATTCTACCCATCGATGTCACCTTTCGAGCACCCAGGGTGGAGCACTACGATGAGGAGAACTCCGACCGAGCTCAGGTCGGTGATATCAATCGCCAAGAAGAAGAGCACCTGGTTACAAGTGTTCGGATGACAAAGTACCTCATTGGCTTGCGTAGATACTACAACCATAATGTCAATGATAGATTCTTCATGGTCGGAGACTTAGTACTCTGCAGGAAATAGAAGACAGAAGGCATGCACAAGCTCTCGTCACCCTAGGAGGGCCTCTACATTGTCAAGGCAGTCACCTGACCAGGGTCTTATAGACTATGTGACATGGATGAAGTAGATGTCCCAAACTCCAGGCACATTGATCTCCTTAGGCATTTCTATCCTTGAAGCATTCCATACAAAGATATGTACCTTTCATATTTAAGTATTCAATAAAGTTTCTCACTCTGATGTTTCTTCATGTTGTTTTTCCCTCATTTTTTGCTAAGCGATCTTTCTCTATGTATAACATCTTAAAGATGACATATGACTATGCCTAAGGCAAATCCCCAAATAGTCATGTTTACGCTCGGATGCCCCTAGAGATGACCCTATCTCTACTTTCCCCAACACATGCACGAGCATCTTCCCTTTACGTTATGGGTGGTCGGCAGTGGCTCCTTGGCGATGCTTTGTTTTCCTACATGTACACATGCTCCGTGCTCCACATTATGGTTTACATGCTAGCCAGGGCTAGAGACTCAGCTATAAACTAACTGACCAGATGGTTTATATTAAATATAAATGCAAACTTCACAATAACACTAAGTGTTCAACCAAAAGATGCTAAGCACCTTTACACAACATTACAACAAAAGTTTTTTCCTAATCTACTAGACATTGTCTTGTCCCTCGTCGAACAGGTTGATGTCTCTAGCAAGCTTCACCGCCCCACCCTCCAGCTTTGTGATCTTCTCCGCACTTGTCCCTCGGGCATAACCGGTCATTATCACTTTGGGTTTTGGGTTTCACCAAAGGATAATGCGACCATAGCACCGCGAGCGCATGAATGACGACTCCTTGGGTGGCGCTGTGTGTGAATGCCTTAAAGTCTATCCAGGCCATCTGACACCGATCTAAGATCGATCGAGGGGGCAGGTCGCTGGGCAGCTGTGTGGATCCTTCGGGTGGCTCGAAGCTATCGCAATCAAGCATGGGCTTGATCCCCACTATCACTACCTCTAGCTTATCCTCCTCGGCCTTCACCTTTTCCCTAAAGACTTTGATGTACGCTTGGGCATTATACCGATATCTTGCGACATGGTGATGACATGTTAAACATGTTCCTAGAACTATAAGAGCGGTTTCTACAAAAGATACTCTCACCTTCAAGATCCCTCGTGACCCTATCAGCCTTCTCCTCTGCCTCCACCTTCTCCTTCTAGAGTTGGGCGATGGCCTCATAGGAAAGGCTAAGCTCAGTCTCTAGCCCTACACAAAGAATAGAAGGATAAGCAATCCACGACGCCAAACATGACAGCGCTAAAGGTCTTACCCCTCTGCTGGTCAGAACTATGGCTAAGCCGCTTGGTCAGTGACTGGCTCTTCGCCTCCAGTTGCTGGTGCTCCTTCTCCAATGCTAGGACTTTCACTTCCAAATCCTCGCTATGGTGGTGTTCTTGGGTTAGGCGTACCTGGAGGTTGTTCAATGACATCTGCAATTTTTTGTTCTCCTCCAGCACCGGGGCCATCTCTTCCAATTGCCGCCAACGCTGCTTGGACACCTTCATCACATTCTATAGAAGCAAATGTTCAAAGACTGCATTCTGCAAAAAGACACAACACAAGATCACTTTAGGCTTACCTCAATTTGGCCGATCATCATCGATAGGTTGGCTCTAGACCTCTTTGTCTCCTTGCTCGCTTCCCCCTCCTCTAGCATGTCGAACTCATCGCCACACCAAATAACTGTTCGGAGGACTTGAGGTGGCTGAGCGGGCTACCGAACAATTTCTTCAACCTCTATAGTAGCTGCCCTTGGAGGGGACCCCCTTGGTTGCTGCTATGCTCAGACGTCCCATCTGAGCCCTATTCCTATCACCGACGCTACCACGGGCGTTGCTTTTTCGGTAACCGTGGGCGGATCCTACGTGGTGCTACTTGGCGCATTCCCCACGGTCTCCGTCCCTACTTCAGCAAGATTAGCTAATGTCCCCACCGTGGCCCATGCTTCTTCATAGCCTAGCATATCCATTGGATCACCTTCATCATGCACCCCACCTCTAGGCGACTGTTCCACTATGGGGGTGACCAGGTCCGCTCCTGCTTGACCCTGCTCAGCGTCAGGAGCCTCTAGCTCCATCGCACATCGATGGCTAATATACAAGGACACCCACGCTACAACAAGGTCCTCAGTTGACTCCACGCTACAAGGAAACAACTCATCAAACAAATATTTTGTACTAAGGAAATCTTGCAAAAAATGAGGGAACTTCCAATTGGGACTGTCGCCACATGGTTCTGAGCTGGTGCCCCCATCCGGAGCCACCCTGTCCAGCAGCAGAGCCAGTCGATGTTTTTGCGCCCCTCTAGCTGGCAGCCTCGGATGCCACTATAGGTGTCACCCACGCAGTCTTAGGTACTGCGATGGGCGTCCTGGCTATCATTGCTAGAGTTGTCCAAGCGCTCCTGAAGACTCCCGCTATGGCTTCATGTGTTCGCTACCTTCCCCGTGTCTTTGCACCGGTTGGCACAGTTGGTAGAGGTGTCTCGGTGCTCGAAGGTGGTGGAATCACTGGCCCATCATCATTAGACAAATCCGATAGAACCATCTATCATCTTTGAGGCTGGGTGGGACCACCAATGCTAATTGGCCCCTCCTCACCCCGAGAGGACCTCTCCATCTCCCTTCTCTTTGGGAATGACTCTTCTTTAGCTAGTCGCTTACCTTGAAGCTTCTCATGGACATACACCGACCGCTCATCTTCATTTGCGACTCCATGGTGCTTCGACCCCTCTTCGTCAGCATCCAAGCTAGTTTGACACTGGGGACTGCTTGTTCGGGTGTCTATGGCCCTCAGCCACTCCTCCGATGGCACCGCCAAGAAGTACACCACTCGGTCCTGCCCATGAATCTTCAACAATGCAAATGAATACATTGCATAACAAAAAAGAACAAGTAAACACCATAAGAAGACTCTTACCACTGGGGGAAGATTTCTGACACTAAAGGCCCTCTGTTGATCCCTAATGGACAACCGATCCATGAGATTGAACAACATCATGATCTGGCACTTGACTTCGTCCCGATCAATTTCCTCGGGCACCTCGTGGGTCCCATTAGTATCGTCCTAAAACTCAAATCCGGGGTGCGCCCTCTTTACAGGGTTGGATCCGTCTGAAGGTGAAATTTGTCGCAACAATAACTTCGTCAAGCCTCCTGCGGTTTATCAAACCTAGGAGCTCCCTCACCTACTCCATCCAATTGGAACTAGGCCTCTTTGACCACCAGGGGTTACTCATCAGAATCTGATCGATGTCACACGACACATATGGCTCCACCTGCCTAATGTAGAACCACTTTGAAGCCTAATACTTCACGTTCGTGTTAAGCGGGATGGTGATATACTAATTCGCCATCCCATCCCAAAGCTATAGGTAGGTGCTGCCGACCACTCTAGATCCAGACCCCCTCTGATCTTAAAGCAGAAGAAATGGAGGAAAAGGTCAAAATGGGGAAGGATTCCCAGATATGACTCACAGAAATTGATAAAGATAGCGACATAGAGGATGGAATTTGGGCCGAGATTGCAGAGGCTGACACCATAGTAATCAACCAGCCCATGAAGGAAAGGATGAATGGGAACCCCAAATCCACAGAAGAAATAATCCTCGAAAACAACTAATTTATCGGTGTGGGGCGTTGGAAAGTTCTCACCGGCTGCCGGACGCCATCTTGCTATCACCCTATCGGGCAGAACGTCATGAACCACTAGGATGTTGAGGGCCACCTCACCAATGATGGATCACGCCCACTCTTCATCATGGTTGATCCCACATGCCGCCTTCTTTGAGCTCTCACGGTTCCTCTTCGATGCTATCAGGCAGATCTAGCGACTAGAGGTGGTTTTGGGCTTGGAGTTGCTCTAATGGTAGAGCGATTGCAGGTGAGGAGGTGTGAGCACGAGGAAGACGATGAGGAGATGGAAAAATGGGGAGTGCGCCTCAGAGCTATGGCAGATTTATAATGGTTCGACCCTAACTTTTTGCCTTCTAGGTTTTCTGGGAAACCGCGCCTGCCGCGCCACATTCACCCATGAAATCTCCGTGTGCCATCATGGGCCGCTAACTAGGCCTAGTGGATCTACAAGTCAAGCCACGTTGTACACGGGCCGCTAAATGGAATTAAGTGCTACTGCGCTGTTTCGTAGATATTATTCGACGTCTTTCAAACAAGATTATTTCCTTTTCTAATCCTGCTACAAGATTTCCTTCTCAATCTTCTAGTAGTCTCGGGGAATATGTGTGTACACATCATCTCACTATTTCTATACTATTTTCTATGCTACTTCCTCATAGCTAAGCTAGGGACTGGTTTCTAGCTAAGCTAGGGACTAGGTTGGCACCTGAAGATTACTGTTTTGGACCCTAGCACCACGTGAATACTTCACCTACTGTTAGACTCGGTGAAAGCTCTAGTTTGGTTTTGGTTAATTAATGAAACCCTAAGTGCTAACCTAGTTTATCAAAGTGATTATGAGATAGGTAGCACTACTCCAAGTGATGAAGCAATGTTGAAGATCATGACAATGGCGATGGCATGGTGATGGTCAAATGCTTAAACTTGGAAAAGAAGAAAGAGAAAAACAAAAGGCTCAAGGCAAAGGTAAAATTGTAGGAGCCATTTTGTTTTAGTGATCAAGACACTTAGTGAGTGTGATCATATTTAGGATAGATAGCCGTACTATTAAGAGGAGTGAAACTCGTATTGAAATACGGTTATCAAAGTGCCACTAGATGCTCTAATTCATTGCATATGCATTTAGGATCTAGTGGGGTACTAACACCCTTGACAAAGTTTGTGAAAATATGCTAACACATGTGCACAAGGTGATACACTTGGTGGTTGGCACATTTAAGCAAGGGTGAAGGAAATAGAGTTGAAAAGGAGTGAGTCACGTTGTTTACAAAGTGACCGGACATGTCCAGTATGGTGACCGGACACGTCTGGTATTTGGCGACGTACTCAGCGACCGGACACGTCCGGTCGCCACACCGGACACGTCCGGTATGGTTCAGTGAAAGCAGTGTTCGGTAGTGTAGTTGATCGGACGCTGGAAGCGTCTGGTCCGGTGTGACCAGACACGTCTGGTCATCCATGGGTGCTTACTGTACTCAATCAGACGCTGAGGCTCAGCGTCCGGTCAGTTTCTACCAGACGCGTCCGGTCGGCCCTGGTGGCTTACTGGACTCGACCGGACTCGGCGGTGCAGCGTTCGGTCAATTAAGTCTCTGCGTCCGGACATCGGTAAATTAAGTAGCAACGGTTATGATGGTTTGAACTAGACACATGGCAGTCTGGGGGCTATCGGACACGTCTGGTATGCCGACCGGACACATTCGGTATTCATGACCGGAGCGTCTGGTGCTACGTTCGGTCAGTTGGACTACAGCGTCTGGTCAGCCCGCGTTATGCCCAGTGAAGGGGTATAATGGCTCTATTTGATGGGGGCTTCTATTTAAAGCCCCATGGCTGGCTCAAGCTCTCACTCTTGCACATTTTCATTAACATAGCAACCTTGTGAGCTTAGCCAAAGCCCTCCCACTCATCTCCATCATTGATCCATCTTTTTTGTGAGATTGGGTGAGAATCCAAGTGCATTGCTTGAGTGATTGCATCTAGAGGCACTTGGTATTCGTGTTGCGCTGTGGATTTCGCTTGTTTCTCTTGGTGGTTGCCACCACCTAGATGGTTGGAGCAGCGGTGGAGGATTGGCACGAGTTGGTCATTGTTCGTGGCCATCTCCGGTGATTGTAAGGGGAGTTGTACCTTCTCTGGTGGAGTGCCGAAAGGTAACTCTAGTAAATTGCTTGTGTCATTTAGTTACCTCACTTGTGGGTCAGTTCTTGTGGTGTCCTATCATGTGGATGAGGTTTGTGAAACACCTCTTAGCTGCCGAACCACCAAGTGTTGGTCGACACAACGGGGACATAGCGTGTTGGCAAACACGTGAACCTCAGGAGAAAATTGATTGTCTCTTGTCTTTGGCATTCTCCCGGATGATTGGCTATATATTCATCTTGTGATTGGTTCAATCCCCTACACTGGCGATATAATCACCCTACTCACTTATTTACATTCTTGCAAACTAGTTGATACAAGCTCTTTAGTCTAATTAGAATTGAGAGCTTACTTTATTATTTACATTCATCTAGTTGAGCTCTTTAGAGTACCAAGTTTGTGTGCCTAAGTAATCATTGCAACTAGTACTGTTGGATAGGTGGCTTGCAACCCTTGTAGAGCTAGAGCAAGTTTGCATTACGCTATTTGTCATACTAATCAAATTGCTCTAGTTAATTTGTAGATTTTTAAATATGCTATTCACCCCCCTCTAGCCATATTAGGACCTTTCAAGTGATATCAGAGCCATGGTCACCGTTTGATTGAAGGCTTAACAACCTCGGTGTCAAATTATGGCTCAAGTTGTGTTCAACCATGTGGGGGGCAAACCACCGTTCTTTGATGGCACATTCTATGATTATTGGAAGAGAAAGATGAGGATGTATCTTGGTTCAATCAATGATCAAGTATGGGAAGTGACCGAAAATGATTATGCTATCATTGATCCCAACAATCTCACCAACCAAGATAAGACCAACAAGCAATGCAATACAATGGCCCTCAACACCATATACAATGCCATTGATTCCAAAGTGTTTGAGCAAATCAAGGATTGTGAAAGAGCAAATGAGGTGTGGACAAGATTGGAGGAAACATATGAAGGCACACTGGCGGTGAAGAGTGCCAAGTTGTACATCCTCAAGGACAAGTTGACAAGTTTCAAGATGAAGGATGATGAGAGCATTCCAGAGATGTTCCATCGGCTACAAGTAATTGTCAATGACTTGAAGACTTTGGGAGAAAAGATCAAGGATGATGATGTCTCTCATCGGTTCTTAATATGCCTACCTCCAAGATTTGAGATGTTGAGATTGCTCATCATAAGAGGAGGATTGAAGGAGATTACCCCCAACTAAGTACTAGGTGATGTCATGACCCAAGAGACATACCATGTGGAAAGGGAGGGGGATGACAAGGATGACAAGAAGGAAGAAGAAGACAAGAAGAAGAAGAGTACAACATTCAAGGCTAGCTCATCATCATCCAAGAACAAGGGCAAGTCCAAGAAAGAATCAAGCGATGATGATGATCTTAGTGATATTGATGATGAAGCTATGGCCCTATTTGTCCGCAAGATGGGAAAATTCATGAAGAAGAAGGGCTATGGTGCAAGAAAGAGAAGAGATCACACCAAGAGCAAAAGAGTATGTGAGAAGATGCTACAATTGCAAGAGCCCCGATCATGTTGTAGCAAATTGTCCCTACAATAGTGATAATGATGAAGATGAGAAGAAGAAGCACAAGAAAGATAAGAATGAAAAGAAGGAGAAGAGAATGACCTTCCAAAAGAAGAAGAAGGGTGGAGGCTATGTAGTCACTTGGGATAGTGATGGTTCATCGGATGGTGATAGCTCTAGTGATGATGACAAGAAATCCATCAAGAGAGCACTAGCAAGCATCGCCATCAACAAGAAGCTCTCCATCTTCGACACTCCATCGACATGCCTCATGGCAAAACCTACCAAGGTAAAATATGATGTGAGTGATGATGATGAATGTGAAAGTGATGCTTGTAGGAGTGATGATGATGATGATGAGGAGTACTCCAAGGAAGAGCTCATGGACATGTGTGAGCAAGTGCATACTTGCTTTGAGATGAAGAGAAAGGAGTGCAAGGAATTGAACAAGAAAGTCAAATTTCTTGAGCAATCCCTTGATGAGTTCAATGCCACTCATAAGAGGCTAATGGAAGCCCATGAGAAGCTTGGCAAAGCTCACTCTAAGCTTGAAAAGGCTCACTCCTCTCTCATTGAGCAAGTCAAAGTGGAGGAAGCCAGAAGGAGCAAGTGATCATAACATGTGATGTGGGACTAACATGTGATCTTATTGATGAATCTATTTTTATTGCTCCCACTAACACTTCTTGTAGCACTACCACTTTCACTTCACCTTTAAATGATGGTCTCACTTGTGAAACCTCACTAATGGTGGAAAATAAGACCCTTAAGAAGGAGGTGAATGAGCTCACTCGTGCCTTAGGCAATGCCTATGGTGGAGATGTCCGCTTGCTAAAGTGCTTGGGTAGCCAAAGGTTTTCTCTCAACAAAGAGGGATTAGGCTATACCCCCAAGAAAGGCAAGGCAGCCTTTGTCACTCCCAAAGTTAGCTTTGTGAAGGGCAATGGTCGGTTTTTGCAATAGATGCAAGCAAGTTGGGCATATAGAGCAAAATTGCAAGACTAACAAGAACAAGCTACCTAATATATTCTCAATTAAATTTGATTCTTGTTACATGTTTTCAATGGTGCCAATGGTGTGAAGGCTAAGTTCATTGGTACACCAATTGTGGGCTCAAAGAAGAAGGCCATTTGGGTACCAAAGACCTTGGTAACTAACCTACAAGGACCCAAGCAAGTTTGGGTACCTAAAAAGAATTGATCTTCTTTTGTAGGTAAATTATAAAGCCGGAGGAAGACATTGGGTGCTTGATAGTGGGTGCACACAACACATGACCGGTGATCCAAGAATGTTCAATTCAAGTAATGAAAGTAAGAGCAATGGGATTGATAGTATCACATTTGGTGACAATGGCAAAGGCAAGGTCAAAGGGCTTGGTAAGATTGCAATATCCAATGACTTGAGCATTTTCAATGTGCTACTAGTAGAGAGCTTGAACTTCAACTTATTGTTCGGTAGCTCAATTGTGTGATCTTGGTTTCAAGTGCATAGTTTGGTGTGGATGATGTAGAGATCATAAGTGTAGATGGCTCTAACTTGATATTCAAAGGATTTAGATATGAGAATCTATACTTAGTTGATTTCAATGCTAGAGAAGCTCAATTAGTCAACTATGTTTGATCACTAAGTCTAGCATGGGTTGGTTATGGCATAGAAGGCTTGGTCATGTTGGAATGAAACAATTGAACAAGTTGATTAAGCATGACTTAGTTAGAGGCTTGAAAGATGTCATATTTGAGAAGGATAAGCTATGTAGTGCATGTCAAGCTAGAAAACAAGTTGGTAACACACATCCTAAGAAGAGCATGATGAGCACATCTAAGGCATTTGAGTTGATGCATATGGACTTGTTTGGACCAACCACATACACTAGCATTGGTGGAAACAAATATGGATTTGTGATTGTGGATGATTTCACTAGATATACATGGGTCTTCTTTCTTGGTGACAAGAGTGATGTGTTTGCAACATTTAAATCATTTGTCAAGGGCATTCACAATGAGTTTGAAACAACCATCAAGAAAGTTAGAAGTGACAATGGTAGTGAATTCAAGAACACTAGAATTGATGAGTTGTGTGATGAATTTGGAATTAGGCATCAATTCTCGGCCAAGTATACTCCTCAATCAAATGGGCTAGTTGAAAGAAAGAATAGAACCTTAATTGATATGGCAAGATCAATGTTGAGTGAGTACAATGTGAGTCATTCATTTTAGGCCAAAGCAATCAACACGCCTTGCTACTATAGCAACCGACTCTATTGTCACCCCATGATGGAAAAGACACCATATGAGCTATTGAATGGAAGAAAGCCAAATATAGCATACTTCCAGGTTTTTGGTTGTAAATGCTATATATTGAAGAAAGGCACTAGATTGAGCAAGTTTGAAAAGAAATATGATGAAGGTTTCTTGCTTGGTTACTCCACTACTAGCAAGGCTTATAGAGTTTGGATTTTGGCTAGTGGTACACTTGAGGAGGTTCATGATGTGGAATTTGATGAAATAAATGGGTCCCAAGAGGAAGATGAGAATCTAGATGATGTAAGAGGCACTCAATTGGTCAATGCAATGAAGAACATGGACATTGGTGATATAAGGCCTAGAGAGGTGATTGATGTTGAAGATGACAAGAATCAAGTACTCTCTAACTCAAATGTGCAAGCTAGTTGTTCTCATGATCAAATCCAAGCAAGCACTAGCGATGGCAATATGCAAGATCAACAAATGGCTAGTTCATCATCTCAACCAAGTGATAAATCAAATGCAAGCAATCAAGTGCAAGTGCTCCAACCAACCAATGTTGCAAGAGATCATCCATTGGACACTATCATTGGTGATATTTCAAGAGGTGTGCAAACAAGATCAAGATTGGCTTCATTTTGTGAGCATTTCTCATTTGTGTCATCCATTGAACCTAAGAAGATAGATGAAGCTTTGAAGGATGTTAATTGGATAAATGCTATGCATGAAGAGCTAAACAACTTCACAAAGAACCAAGTATGGGATTTAGTTGAGAGGCCTAAGGATCACAATGTGATTGGAACCAAGTGGGTCTTTCGGAACAAGCAAGATCAAGATGGGATAGTAATAAGGAACAAAGCAAGATTTGTGGCTCAAGGTTACACTCAAGTTGAAAGTCTTGACTTTGGAGAAACATATGCCCCAGTTGCAAGATTGAAAGCAATTAGGATATTGTTAGCCTATGCTTGTCCCCACAACATCAAGTTGTACCAAATGGATGTGAAAAGTGCATTTCTCAATGGGTACATCAATGAGCTTGTGTATGTTGAGCAACCTCCTGGTTTTGAGGATGAAAAGAAACCCAACCATGTTTACAAGTTTAGAAAGGCTTTGTATGGATTGAAACAAGCACCTAGAGCATGGTATGAGAGATTGAGGGATTTCCTACTCTCTAAGGGATTCAAGATGGGAAAGGTTGACACCACTCTCTTCACCAAGAAGCTTGGAAATGACTTGTTTGTGATGCAAATCTATGTTGATGATATCATCTTTGGATCAACAAATCAAGAATTTTGTGAGGAGTTTGGCAAGATGATGGCAAGTGAGTTTGAGATGTCTATGATTGGAGAACTTAGTTACTTCCTTGGTCTTCAAATCAAGCAAATGAAGAATGACACATTTATGAGTCAAGGCAAGTATATCAAGGACATGCTCAAGAAGTTTAGAATGGATGATGCTAAAACTATTAGTACACCAATAGGGACAAGTGGAAGCTTGGATAGTGATGCTAGTGGCAACATGGTGGATCAAAAGATGTATCAGTCCATGATTGGAAGTCTACTCTATGTGACCGCATCAAGACCAGATGTGATGTTTAGTGTATGCATGTGTGCTAGATTTCAAGCCTCACCAAGAGAAAGTCATTTGAAGGCAACTAAGAGAATATTGATGTTCTTGAAGCATACACAACATGTTGGATTATGGTATCCCAAAGGAGCAAGATTTGAGTTGATTGGATATTCAGATTCCAATTATGCAGGATGCAAAGTTGAGAGAAAGAGCACATCGGTCACATGTCAACTATTGGGATGATCACTTGTGTCTTGGTCATCAAAGAAGTAAAATAGTGTAGCACTTTCAACTGCCGAAGCAGGAGTACATTTCGACCGGTAGTTGTTGTGCTCAATTACTTTGGATGAAGGCTAGCTTGAGCGACTTTTGGAATCAAGTTCAAGCAAGTGCCATTGCTATGTGACAATGAAAGTGTCGTAAAGCTCACCAACAACCCTGGTTCAACACTCAAGAACAAATCGCATATGATGTCCGTCATCATTTCATAAGAGATCACCAACAAAAAGGGGACATTTGCATAGAGAGTGTGGGCACCGAAGATCAACTTGCCGACATATTCACCAAGCCACTTGATGAGAAGAGGTTTTGCAAGCTAAGGAATGAATTGAACATACTTGACTTCTCCAATATGTGTTGATGCACCCCCACTATATGACATGCCTCTCCTTCGAGCCAAACAAGGTAAAGTTGATTGACATGTCATCCATCCTTTGCTAAGGACTTGTTTAGTGCATATAGTCATTCCTATCATGTCCTAGGCTCATTCATGAAAATCAAATGAATTTGATGCTTGTATGGTACCACTATTGCTTGTATGTTTGAAATGGTCTTGTGGTAGCATATGACATGTTTGTGGGCTTGTAAACCTAGTGTTTGATATAGAAAATGAGCTATAAGTGTTTAACTTAACATGGTACAAGATAACCCTTATTTGGAGGTGTGAAGAAGCTTGTCCTTGGATCAAACCGAGTTAAATATCTTTTGCAAGTAATCTAGATTGAACCAAATTGGAAAAATGATCCTCACTTCACATGGTTTCACCCCAACCTATCTATAATTTGAGCTCACCTTTTGTGCTAATTGTTGCCAAAGGGGGAGAGAAATAAAGATATGAGTGATAGGGAGAAATATGATAAAGGAAAGGGATCAATTAAAAAAAATTTTGAGCACACAAGTAGGGGGAGCAAGCTCATAAACTTGTATGATGCATTTGAATGAACATTTCATATATTTGCTTGCATGGTACAAGTTCTTAATTTCAATATCCATGCTTGTGTGGTGTATGCTAGTAATAGGTTTGAATGATGAAATGGAAAACCAACATGCATAGGCTAAGTAGCTAGACTTATGTTCATTCTATGGAAACTAGACCCTTGCATGTAATTTGATCTCACGGGGTATTCTAGTTTTTGTGTATGTCTAGTTACTAATGATGCTAAGGATGGTATATTGGTGCACTCCGATTGGTATCACGCTTCAAAGGTCTATCTCTTATACCTTAGCATCATTTGGTAGAAATTGACTCCTATATTTCCTATCTAAGCATATGTGCAAGCTATAATCCAAACTCTTAGCACATATGTAGGGGGAGCAATTACTACCATTTGGAGTTCATGAAACTTGTCCATACTCTTTTACACATGGTAAATATGCTTGGGCAAGCAACGTGAATTCAATTAAATCTCAATTTATATCTTTGTGAAAGGGTTGTCATCAATTACCAAAAAGGGAGAGATTGAAAGCTCTAGTTTGGTTTTGGTTAATTAATGAAACCCTAAGTGCTAACCTAGTTTATCAAAGTGATTATGAGATAGGTAGCACTACTCCAAGTGATGAAGCAATGTCGAAGATCATGACAATGGTGATGGCTTGGTGATGGTCAAATGCTTAAACTTGAAAAAGAAGAAAGAGAAAAACAAAAGGCTCAAGGCAAAGGTAAAATTGTAGGAGCCATTTTGTTTTAGTGATCAAGACACTTAGTGAGTGTGATCACATTTAGGATAGATAGCCGTACTATTAAGAGGAGTGAAACTTGTATTGAAATGCGGTTATCAAAGTGCCACTAGATGCTCTAATTCATTGCATATGCATTTAGGATCTAGTGGGGTACTAACACCCTTGACAAAGTTTGTGAAAATATGCTAACATATGTGCACAAGGTGATACACTTGGTGGTTGGCACATTTAAGCAAGGGTGAAGGAAATAGAGTCGAAAAGGAGTGAGTCGCGCTGTTTACAGAGTGACCGGACACGTCCAGTATGGTGACCGAACACGTCCGGTATTCGACAACGTACTCAGTGATCGGACACGTCCGGTCGCCACACCGGACACGTCCGGTATGGTTCAGCGAAAGCAGTGTTCAGTAGTGCAGTTGATTTATTTACATTCATCTAGTTGAGCTCTTTAGAGTACCAAGTTTGTGTGCCTAAGTAATCATTGCAACTAGTACTGTTGGATAGGTGGCTTGCAACCCTTGTAGAGCTAGAGCAAGTTTGCATTACGCTATTTGTCATACTAATCAAATTGCTCTAGTTAATTTGTAGATTTTTAAATATGCTATTCACCCCCCTCTAGCCATATTAGGACCTTTCAAGTGATATCAGAGCCATGGTCACCGTTTGATTGAAGGCTTAACAACCTCGGTGTCAAATTATGGCTCAAGTTGTGTTCAACCATGTGGGGGGCAAACCACCGTTCTTTGATGGCACATTCTATGATTATTGGAAGAGAAAGATGAGGATGTATCTTGGTTCAATCAATGATCAAGTATGGGAAGTGACCGAAAATGATTATGCTATCATTGATCCCAACAATCTCACCAACCAAGATAAGACCAACAAGCAATGCAATACAATGGCCCTCAACACCATATACAATGCCATTGATTCCAAAGTGTTTGAGCAAATCAAGGATTGTGAAAGAGCAAATGAGGTGTGGACAAGATTGGAGGAAACATATGAAGGCACACTGGCGGTGAAGAGTGCCAAGTTGTACATCCTCAAGGACAAGTTGACAAGTTTCAAGATGAAGGATGATGAGAGCATTCCAGAGATGTTCCATCGGCTACAAGTAATTGTCAATGACTTGAAGACTTTGGGAGAAAAGATCAAGGATGATGATGTCTCTCATCGGTTCTTAATATGCCTACCTCCAAGATTTGAGATGTTGAGATTGCTCATCATAAGAGGAGGATTGAAGGAGATTACCCCCAACTAAGTACTAGGTGATGTCATGACCCAAGAGACATACCATGTGGAAAGGGAGGGGGATGACAAGGATGACAAGAAGGAAGAAGAAGACAAGAAGAAGAAGAGTACAACATTCAAGGCTAGCTCATCATCATCCAAGAACAAGGGCAAGTCCAAGAAAGAATCAAGCGATGATGATGATCTTAGTGATATTGATGATGAAGCTATGGCCCTATTTGTCCGCAAGATGGGAAAATTCATGAAGAAGAAGGGCTATGGTGCAAGAAAGAGAAGAGATCACACCAAGAGCAAAAGAGTATGTGAGAAGATGCTACAATTGCAAGAGCCCCGATCATGTTGTAGCAAATTGTCCCTACAATAGTGATAATGATGAAGATGAGAAGAAGAAGCACAAGAAAGATAAGAATGAAAAGAAGGAGAAGAGAATGACCTTCCAAAAGAAGAAGAAGGGTGGAGGCTATGTAGTCACTTGGGATAGTGATGGTTCATCGGATGGTGATAGCTCTAGTGATGATGACAAGAAATCCATCAAGAGAGCACTAGCAAGCATCGCCATCAACAAGAAGCTCTCCATCTTCGACACTCCATCGACATGCCTCATGGCAAAACCTACCAAGGTAAAATATGATGTGAGTGATGATGATGAATGTGAAAGTGATGCTTGTAGGAGTGATGATGATGATGATGAGGAGTACTCCAAGGAAGAGCTCATGGACATGTGTGAGCAAGTGCATACTTGCTTTGAGATGAAGAGAAAGGAGTGCAAGGAATTGAACAAGAAAGTCAAATTTCTTGAGCAATCCCTTGATGAGTTCAATGCCACTCATAAGAGGCTAATGGAAGCCCATGAGAAGCTTGGCAAAGCTCACTCTAAGCTTGAAAAGGCTCACTCCTCTCTCATTGAGCAAGTCAAAGTGGAGGAAGCCAGAAGGAGCAAGTGATCATAACATGTGATGTGGGACTAACATGTGATCTTATTGATGAATCTATTTTTATTGCTCCCACTAACACTTCTTGTAGCACTACCACTTTCACTTCACCTTTAAATGATGGTCTCACTTGTGAAACCTCACTAATGGTGGAAAATAAGACCCTTAAGAAGGAGGTGAATGAGCTCACTCGTGCCTTAGGCAATGCCTATGGTGGAGATGTCCGCTTGCTAAAGTGCTTGGGTAGCCAAAGGTTTTCTCTCAACAAAGAGGGATTAGGCTATACCCCCAAGAAAGGCAAGGCAGCCTTTGTCACTCCCAAAGTTAGCTTTGTGAAGGGCAATGGTCGGTTTTTGCAATAGATGCAAGCAAGTTGGGCATATAGAGCAAAATTGCAAGACTAACAAGAACAAGCTACCTAATATATTCTCAATTAAATTTGATTCTTGTTACATGTTTTCAATGGTGCCAATGGTGTGAAGGCTAAGTTCATTGGTACACCAATTGTGGGCTCAAAGAAGAAGGCCATTTGGGTACCAAAGACCTTGGTAACTAACCTACAAGGACCCAAGCAAGTTTGGGTACCTAAAAAGAATTGATCTTCTTTTGTAGGTAAATTATAAAGCCGGAGGAAGACATTGGGTGCTTGATAGTGGGTGCACACAACACATGACCGGTGATCCAAGAATGTTCAATTCAAGTAATGAAAGTAAGAGCAATGGGATTGATAGTATCACATTTGGTGACAATGGCAAAGGCAAGGTCAAAGGGCTTGGTAAGATTGCAATATCCAATGACTTGAGCATTTTCAATGTGCTACTAGTAGAGAGCTTGAACTTCAACTTATTGTTCGGTAGCTCAATTGTGTGATCTTGGTTTCAAGTGCATAGTTTGGTGTGGATGATGTAGAGATCATAAGTGTAGATGGCTCTAACTTGATATTCAAAGGATTTAGATATGAGAATCTATACTTAGTTGATTTCAATGCTAGAGAAGCTCAATTAGTCAACTATGTTTGATCACTAAGTCTAGCATGGGTTGGTTATGGCATAGAAGGCTTGGTCATGTTGGAATGAAACAATTGAACAAGTTGATTAAGCATGACTTAGTTAGAGGCTTGAAAGATGTCATATTTGAGAAGGATAAGCTATGTAGTGCATGTCAAGCTAGAAAACAAGTTGGTAACACACATCCTAAGAAGAGCATGATGAGCACATCTAAGGCATTTGAGTTGATGCATATGGACTTGTTTGGACCAACCACATACACTAGCATTGGTGGAAACAAATATGGATTTGTGATTGTGGATGATTTCACTAGATATACATGGGTCTTCTTTCTTGGTGACAAGAGTGATGTGTTTGCAACATTTAAATCATTTGTCAAGGGCATTCACAATGAGTTTGAAACAACCATCAAGAAAGTTAGAAGTGACAATGGTAGTGAATTCAAGAACACTAGAATTGATGAGTTGTGTGATGAATTTGGAATTAGGCATCAATTCTCGGCCAAGTATACTCCTCAATCAAATGGGCTAGTTGAAAGAAAGAATAGAACCTTAATTGATATGGCAAGATCAATGTTGAGTGAGTACAATGTGAGTCATTCATTTTAGGCCAAAGCAATCAACACGCCTTGCTACTATAGCAACCGACTCTATTGTCACCCCATGATGGAAAAGACACCATATGAGCTATTGAATGGAAGAAAGCCAAATATAGCATACTTCCAGGTTTTTGGTTGTAAATGCTATATATTGAAGAAAGGCACTAGATTGAGCAAGTTTGAAAAGAAATATGATGAAGGTTTCTTGCTTGGTTACTCCACTACTAGCAAGGCTTATAGAGTTTGGATTTTGGCTAGTGGTACACTTGAGGAGGTTCATGATGTGGAATTTGATGAAATAAATGGGTCCCAAGAGGAAGATGAGAATCTAGATGATGTAAGAGGCACTCAATTGGTCAATGCAATGAAGAACATGGACATTGGTGATATAAGGCCTAGAGAGGTGATTGATGTTGAAGATGACAAGAATCAAGTACTCTCTAACTCAAATGTGCAAGCTAGTTGTTCTCATGATCAAATCCAAGCAAGCACTAGCGATGGCAATATGCAAGATCAACAAATGGCTAGTTCATCATCTCAACCAAGTGATAAATCAAATGCAAGCAATCAAGTGCAAGTGCTCCAACCAACCAATGTTGCAAGAGATCATCCATTGGACACTATCATTGGTGATATTTCAAGAGGTGTGCAAACAAGATCAAGATTGGCTTCATTTTGTGAGCATTTCTCATTTGTGTCATCCATTGAACCTAAGAAGATAGATGAAGCTTTGAAGGATGTTAATTGGATAAATGCTATGCATGAAGAGCTAAACAACTTCACAAAGAACCAAGTATGGGATTTAGTTGAGAGGCCTAAGGATCACAATGTGATTGGAACCAAGTGGGTCTTTCGGAACAAGCAAGATCAAGATGGGATAGTAATAAGGAACAAAGCAAGATTTGTGGCTCAAGGTTACACTCAAGTTGAAAGTCTTGACTTTGGAGAAACATATGCCCCAGTTGCAAGATTGAAAGCAATTAGGATATTGTTAGCCTATGCTTGTCCCCACAACATCAAGTTGTACCAAATGGATGTGAAAAGTGCATTTCTCAATGGGTACATCAATGAGCTTGTGTATGTTGAGCAACCTCCTGGTTTTGAGGATGAAAAGAAACCCAACCATGTTTACAAGTTTAGAAAGGCTTTGTATGGATTGAAACAAGCACCTAGAGCATGGTATGAGAGATTGAGGGATTTCCTACTCTCTAAGGGATTCAAGATGGGAAAGGTTGACACCACTCTCTTCACCAAGAAGCTTGGAAATGACTTGTTTGTGATGCAAATCTATGTTGATGATATCATCTTTGGATCAACAAATCAAGAATTTTGTGAGGAGTTTGGCAAGATGATGGCAAGTGAGTTTGAGATGTCTATGATTGGAGAACTTAGTTACTTCCTTGGTCTTCAAATCAAGCAAATGAAGAATGACACATTTATGAGTCAAGGCAAGTATATCAAGGACATGCTCAAGAAGTTTAGAATGGATGATGCTAAAACTATTAGTACACCAATAGGGACAAGTGGAAGCTTGGATAGTGATGCTAGTGGCAACATGGTGGATCAAAAGATGTATCAGTCCATGATTGGAAGTCTACTCTATGTGACCGCATCAAGACCAGATGTGATGTTTAGTGTATGCATGTGTGCTAGATTTCAAGCCTCACCAAGAGAAAGTCATTTGAAGGCAACTAAGAGAATATTGATGTTCTTGAAGCATACACAACATGTTGGATTATGGTATCCCAAAGGAGCAAGATTTGAGTTGATTGGATATTCAGATTCCAATTATGCAGGATGCAAAGTTGAGAGAAAGAGCACATCGGTCACATGTCAACTATTGGGATGATCACTTGTGTCTTGGTCATCAAAGAAGTAAAATAGTGTAGCACTTTCAACTGCCGAAGCAGGAGTACATTTCGACCGGTAGTTGTTGTGCTCAATTACTTTGGATGAAGGCTAGCTTGAGCGACTTTTGGAATCAAGTTCAAGCAAGTGCCATTGCTATGTGACAATGAAAGTGTCGTAAAGCTCACCAACAACCCTGGTTCAACACTCAAGAACAAATCGCATATGATGTCCGTCATCATTTCATAAGAGATCACCAACAAAAAGGGGACATTTGCATAGAGAGTGTGGGCACCGAAGATCAACTTGCCGACATATTCACCAAGCCACTTGATGAGAAGAGGTTTTGCAAGCTAAGGAATGAATTGAACATACTTGACTTCTCCAATATGTGTTGATGCACCCCCACTATATGACATGCCTCTCCTTCGAGCCAAACAAGGTAAAGTTGATTGACATGTCATCCATCCTTTGCTAAGGACTTGTTTAGTGCATATAGTCATTCCTATCATGTCCTAGGCTCATTCATGAAAATCAAATGAATTTGATGCTTGTATGGTACCACTATTGCTTGTATGTTTGAAATGGTCTTGTGGTAGCATATGACATGTTTGTGGGCTTGTAAACCTAGTGTTTGATATAGAAAATGAGCTATAAGTGTTTAACTTAACATGGTACAAGATAACCCTTATTTGGAGGTGTGAAGAAGCTTGTCCTTGGATCAAACCGAGTTAAATATCTTTTGCAAGTAATCTAGATTGAACCAAATTGGAAAAATGATCCTCACTTCACATGGTTTCACCCCAACCTATCTATAATTTGAGCTCACCTTTTGTGCTAATTGTTGCCAAAGGGGGAGAGAAATAAAGATATGAGTGATAGGGAGAAATATGATAAAGGAAAGGGATCAATTAAAAAAAATTTTGAGCACACAAGTAGGGGGAGCAAGCTCATAAACTTGTATGATGCATTTGAATGAACATTTCATATATTTGCTTGCATGGTACAAGTTCTTAATTTCAATATCCATGCTTGTGTGGTGTATGCTAGTAATAGGTTTGAATGATGAAATGGAAAACCAACATGCATAGGCTAAGTAGCTAGACTTATGTTCATTCTATGGAAACTAGACCCTTGCATGTAATTTGATCTCACGGGGTATTCTAGTTTTTGTGTATGTCTAGTTACTAATGATGCTAAGGATGGTATATTGGTGCACTCCGATTGGTATCACGCTTCAAAGGTCTATCTCTTATACCTTAGCATCATTTGGTAGAAATTGACTCCTATATTTCCTATCTAAGCATATGTGCAAGCTATAATCCAAACTCTTAGCACATATGTAGGGGGAGCAATTACTACCATTTGGAGTTCATGAAACTTGTCCATACTCTTTTACACATGGTAAATATGCTTGGGCAAGCAACGTGAATTCAATTAAATCTCAATTTATATCTTTGTGAAAGGGTTGTCATCAATTACCAAAAAGGGAGAGATTGAAAGCTCTAGTTTGGTTTTGGTTAATTAATGAAACCCTAAGTGCTAACCTAGTTTATCAAAGTGATTATGAGATAGGTAGCACTACTCCAAGTGATGAAGCAATGTCGAAGATCATGACAATGGTGATGGCTTGGTGATGGTCAAATGCTTAAACTTGAAAAAGAAGAAAGAGAAAAACAAAAGGCTCAAGGCAAAGGTAAAATTGTAGGAGCCATTTTGTTTTAGTGATCAAGACACTTAGTGAGTGTGATCACATTTAGGATAGATAGCCGTACTATTAAGAGGAGTGAAACTTGTATTGAAATGCGGTTATCAAAGTGCCACTAGATGCTCTAATTCATTGCATATGCATTTAGGATCTAGTGGGGTACTAACACCCTTGACAAAGTTTGTGAAAATATGCTAACATATGTGCACAAGGTGATACACTTGGTGGTTGGCACATTTAAGCAAGGGTGAAGGAAATAGAGTCGAAAAGGAGTGAGTCGCGCTGTTTACAGAGTGACCGGACACGTCCAGTATGGTGACCGAACACGTCCGGTATTCGACAACGTACTCAGTGATCGGACACGTCCGGTCGCCACACCGGACACGTCCGGTATGGTTCAGCGAAAGCAGTGTTCAGTAGTGCAGTTGATTAGCTGACGTCCCCACCATGGCCCATGCTTCTTCATAGCCTGGCATATCCATTGGATCACCTTCGTCGTGCACCCCACCTCCAGGCGACTGTTCCACTATGGGGGTGACCAGGTCCACTCCTGCTTGACCCTGCTCAGCGTCAGGAGCCTCTGGCTCCATCGCACGTCGATGACTAATATACAAGGACACCCACGCTACAACAAGGTCCTCAGTTGACTCCGCGCTACAAGGAAACAACTCATCAAACAAAGATTTTGTACTAAGGAAATCTTGCAAAAATGAGGGAACTTACAATTGGGACTGTCGCCACATGGTTCTAAGCTGGTGCCCCCATCCGGAGCCACCCTATCCAGCAGTAGGTTGGTCAGCACCTCCGTGCCCCTCTAGCTGGCAGCCTCGGATGCCACTATAGGTGTCACCCATGCAGTCTCAGGTACTATGGTGGGTGTCCTGGCTATCGCTGCTGGAGTTGTCCAAGCGCTCCTGAAGACTCCCACTGTGGCTTCATGTGTTCGTTGCCATCCCCATGTCTCTACACTGGTTGGCATCATTGGTAGAGGTGTCTCGGTGCTCGAAGGTGGGGGAATCACCGGCCCGTCATCATTAGATGAATCCAACAAAACCATCTATCGTCTTCGAGGCTGGGTGGGACCACCAATGCTAATTGGCCCCTCCTCACCCTAAGAGGACCTCTCCATCTTCCTTCTCTTTGGGAACAACTCTTCTTTAGCTAGTCGCTTACCTTGAAGCTTCTCACGGACATACATCGACCGCTCATCTTCATTTGCGACTCCATGGTGCTCCGACCCCTCTTCGTCAGCATCCAAGCTAGTTTGACACTAGGGACTGCTCATTCGGGTGTCTACGGCCCTCAGCCACTCCTCCGATGGCACCGCCAAGAAGTACACCACTCGGTCCTGCCCATGAATCTTCAAGAATGCAAATTAATACATTGCATAACAAAAAAGAACATGTAAACACCATAAGAAGACTCTTACCACTAGGGGAAGATTGCTAACACTAAAGGCCCTCTGTTGATCCCTAATGGACAACCGATCCATGAGATTGAACAACATCATGATCTGGTGCTTGACTTCATCCCGATCAATTTCCTTGGGCACCTCATGGGTCCCATCAGTATCATCCTAAAACTCAAATCTAGGGTGCGCCCTCTCTTTACAGGGCTGGATCCGTCTGAAGGTGAAATTTGTCGCAACAATAACTTTGTCAAGCCTCCTGCAATTTATCAAACCTAGGAGCTCCCTCACCTGCTCCATCCCATTGGAACTAGGCCTCTCCGACCACCATGGGTTACTCATTAGAATCTGATCGATGTCACACGACACATATGGCTCCACCTGCCTAATGTAGAACCACTTTGAAGCCCAATACTTCATGTTCGTGTTAAGCGGGATGGTGATATACTAATTTGCCATCCCATCCCGAAGCTACAGATAGATGCTGCCGACCACTTTAGATCCAGACCCCCTCTGATCTTAAAGCAGAAGAAATGGAGGAAAAGGTCGAAATGGGGAAGGATTCCCAGATATGACTCACAGAAATTGATAAATATAGCGACATGGAGGATGGAATTTGGGCCGAGATTGCAGAGGCTGACGCCATAGTAATCAACCAGCCCATGAAGGAAAGGATGAATGGGAACCCCAAATCCACGAAGGAAAGGAAAGGCATTGGAAAGTTCTCACCGGCTACCGGACGCCATCTTGCTGTCACCCTGTCGGGCAGAATGTCATGAACCACTAGGATGTTGAGGGACGCCTCACCAATGATGGATCACACCCACTCTTCATCATGGTTGATCCCACATGCCACCTTCTTCGAGCTCTCGTGGTTCCTCTTCGATGCCATCATGTAGATCTAGCGACTGGAGGTGGTTTTGGGCTTGGAGTTGCTCTAATGGCAGAGTGATTGTAGGCGTGGAGGTGTGAGCGCGAGGAAGACGATGAGGAGATGGAAAAATGGGGAGTGCACCTCGGAGCTATGGCGAATTTATAATGGTTCGACCCTGACTTTTTGCCTTCTAGGTTTTCTAGGAAACCACGCCTGTCGCGCCGCATTCACCCATGAAATCTCCGTGTGCCATCATGGGCCGCTAACTAGGCCTAGTGGATCTACAAGTCAAGCCGCATTGTACGTGGGCCGCTAAATGGAATTAAGTGCTACTGCACTATTTCGTAGATATTATTCGACATCTTTCAAACAAGATTATTTCCTTTTCTAATCCTGCTACAAGATTTCCTTCTCAATCTTCTAGTAGTCTCGGGAACTATGTGTGTACACATCATCTCACTATTTCTATACTATTTTCTATGCTGCTTCCTCATAGCTAAGCTGGGGACTAGTTTCTAGCTAAGCTAGGGACTAGGTTGGCACATGAAGATTACTGTTTTGGACCCTAGCACCACATGAATACTTCACCTACTGTTAGGCTCGGTGAAAGCTCTAGTTTGGTTTTGGTTAATTAATGAAACCCTAAGTGCTAACCTAGTTTATCAAAGTGATTATGAGATAGGTAGCACTACTCCAAGTGATGAAGCAATGTCGAAGATCATGACAATGGCGATGGCATGGTGATGGTCAAATGCTTAAACATGGAAAAGAAGAAAGAGAAAAACAAAAGGCTCAAGGCAAAGGTAAAATTGTAGGAGCCATTTTGTTTTAGTAATCAAGACACTTAGTGAGTGTGATCACATTTAGGATAGATAGCCATACTATTAAGAGGAGTGAAACTTGTATTGAAATGCGGTTATCAAAGTGCCACTAGATGCTCTAATTCATTGCATATGCATTTAGGATCTAGTGGGGTACTAACACCCTTGACAAAGTTTGTGAAAATATGCTAACACATGTGCACAAGGTGATACACTTGGTGGTTGGCACATTTAAGCAAGGGTGAAGGAAATAGAGTCGAAAAGGAGTGAGTCGCGCTATTTACAGAGTGACTGGACGCGTCTGGTATGGTGATCGGACACGTCCGATATTCGGTGATGTACTCAGTGACCAGACACGTCTGGTATGGTTCAGTGAAAGCAGTGTTCGGCTGTGCAGTCGATCGGACGCTGGAAGCATCCGGTCTGGTGTGACCGGACGCGTCCGATCATCCATGGGTGCTTACTGTACTCGACCGGATGCTAAGGCTCAGCATCCGGTCAGTTTCTACCAGACACGTCCGATCGGCCCTGGTGGCTTACTGGACTCGACCGAACTTGGCGGTGCAGCATCCGGTCAATTAAGTCTCTGTGTCTGGTCTTCGACAGATTAAGTAGCAATGATTATGATGGTTTGAACTGGACATGTGGTAGTCTGGGGGCTACCGGACATGTCCGATATGTCGATCAGACACGTCCGGTATTCACGACCAGAGCATCCGGTGCTATGTCCGGTCAGTTGGACTACAGTGTCCGGTCAGCCCATGTTATGCCCAGTGAAGGGGTATAATGACTCTATTTGATGGGGGCTTCTATTTAAAGCCCCATGGCCAGCTCAAGCTCTCACTCTTGCACATTTTCATTAACATAGCAACCTTGTGAGCTTAGCTAAAGCCCTCCCACTCATCTCCATCATTGATCCATCTTTTTTGTGAGATTGGGAGAGAATCCAAGTGCATTGCTCGAGTGATTGCATCTAGAGGCACTTAGTATTCGTGTTGCGCTATGGATTTCGCTTGTTTCTCTTGGTGGTTGTCACCACCTAGACGGTTGGAGCAGCGGTGGAGGATTGGCACGAGTTGGTGATTGTTCGTGGCCATCTTTGGTGATTGTAAGGGGAGTTGTACCTTCCCCGGTGGAGTGCTGAAAGGTAACTCTAGTAAATTGCTTGTGTCATTGAGTTACCTCACTTGTGGATCAGTTCTTGTGGTGTCCTATCATGTGGACAAGGTTTGTGAAACACCTCTTAGCCACCGAACCACCAAGTGTTGGTCGACACAATGGGGACGTAGCGTGTTGGCAAGCACGTGAACCTCGGGAGAAAATCGATTGTCTCTTGTCTTTGGCATTCTCCCGGTGAATGGCTATATATTCATCTTGTGATTGGTTCATCCCCTACACGGCGGTATAATCACCCTACTCACTTATTTACATTCTTGCAAACTAGTTGATACAAGCTCTTTAGTGTAATTAGAATTGAGAGCTTACTTTATTATTTACATTCATCTAGTTGAGCTCTTTAGAGTAGCAAGTTTGTGTACCTAAGTAATCATTGCAACTAGTATTGTTGGATAGGTGGCTTGCAACCCTTGTAGAGCTAGAGCAAGTTTGCATTACAATATTTGTCATACTAATCAAATTGCTCTAGTTGATTTGTAGATTTTTAAATAGGCTATTCACCCCCCCCTCTAGCCATATTAGGACCTTTCACTCGAGGACTAAGTGGGCATACTTCACCTTGCAGTGAATGTGCTTATTTCTAGGACCTAGTCCTCTTCGAAACAACTAAGTAATGGATGGTCATTGTCACTACTCTCCGTTTGGCTCTAAGAGTCAATTTTGCCTAAGGCATATATGCTACGCATCTACCGTTGCACACGAGGGACTAAGTTCCTGCACACTGACTAAGTTAGGGACACTAAGCGTCCAACTTCACCACTCGAAACCTAAGTGGGCACACTTCACCTAAGGTGAAGGCTTTGAAAATTTTTGCTTGAGCTCCTTACATCCTTCTGACAAACCTTGCCTTTGGGTGAGTCTGAGTTCCGCTCCTAGTTAAACTAGTCAAATGCATGATCTAACAGCTTGGCTCCCAGATAAACTGGTCGGACGCCTACTCCTAATGATCGGCGACAAGTTGAACTGCTTGAACAAGCTCAAGATGGTGTTGCTCAGCGGATACATGGTGCTCGGGGACTAGCTATGGGGGTATAACCCCGTATACCCTTAGGGCTATACATGACCTGAGCCATTAGGGAGGCCTAGCCTGCAAGATCAAGCCACACGAGGCATGGCATAGGTCAGCATGCGCCGTAAGACTATGTGAAGCATCCTTGATGACAAAAGAGGATCTAATCGGATATGCTAGTTACTGTATTCCTTGTAAACACATATCATGTAACCGATCAGGATAGATACAACCAATCTGTAACTCTACCCCTCGAGCTATATAAGGCGGGTAGGGACCCCCCTCGTTGACATCGGATCTCATAATACAATCCACCAAAGACACAGGATGCAGGGTATTACATCAAGCTGACAGCATGAACCTATCTAAATCGCTGTCTCTGCGTTCTGTGTCACCATCTAGTTTCCATCATGCGCACCTCCACCGATTCATCTACTACCATGGGCTTACCCCTCGGTAGACTTCTGACCAGATTTCATCGACACTGTTAGAGCAGACTCTATAGAGGTACGGCTCATCCCATATGTAGAGACGACTTTCATAGATGAGTTTCCTTTTGTTCTCCCCTGGTGGTACATAACTTGCAACCATAAAATTGACAATATTCGCGTACTAGGGGTCGGATTTTGTGATCTTGAAGAGCATATCATCCCATAGAGAATCATTGATGGATAATTCCTGTGGATTTTCAAACTACATTCTAGACAAATGGTCGGCAATAAAATTTTCTACTCCCTTTTTATCTTTAATTTCTAAGTCAAATTCTTGGGGTAACAAGATCCATCTTATAAGTTGAGGTTTAGCATCTTTCTTAGTGAGTAGGTATTTTAAAGCAGCATGATCAGTATAAACAATCACCTTAGCTCCTACTAAGTAAGATCTAAACTTATCTATAGCAAAAACAACAACCAAGAGTTCTTTTACGGTTGTTGCATAATTAAGTTGAGGTCCTCTCAAAGTTTTGCTAGCATAAGCAATTGCATGATGCTTCTTATCTTTTGTTTGACCCAAAACTGCCCCCACATCATAATCACTAGCATCACACATAATTTCAAAAGGTAAAGACCATTCAGGGGGTTGAATGATTGGTGCCAAGATGAGTGCTTTCTTAAGAATTTCAAACGATTTCAAGCATCTCTCATCAAATTCAAAGGGAACATCCTTGGCCAAAAGATTTGTAAGTGGTCTAGCAATGTATGAAAATTCTTTTATAAAGCGACAAAAAAACCCCACATGACCAAGAAAACTGCGGATCCCTCTGATATTTATGAGAGGATGTAACTATTCAACTACTTCTATTTTAGCTCTATCTACCTCAATCTCTCATTCGGACACTAAGTATCCAAGCACTATGCCTTCTCTAACCATGAAATGACATTTTCCTAATTACTGACTAAGTGCTTTTCTTCATATCTTTGCAAAACCTTGTCTAAGTTTTCAAGACAATCATCAAAGGTTTTTCCATAAATAGAAAAATCATCCTTGAAAACTTTCATGATTTCTTGAATCATATCAGAAAATATAGACATCATGCATCTTTGAAAAGAAGCTAGAGCATTACATAGTCCAAAAGACATTCTATGGTAAGCATAAGTTCCATATGGACATGTAAAGGTGGTTTTGCTTTGGTCATCAGGATGGATTGGTATTTGGTGATAACCTGAATACCCATCAAGGAAACAAAAGAAAGAGTGATTTGCTAGTTGCTACAACATTTCATCAATGAAGGGCAACGAAAAGTGATCCTTCTTTGTTGCCTTGTTAAGTTTTCGATAGTCTATACACATTCGCCATCCCATGACGGTTCTTTGTGGGATTAGTTCATTCTTTTCATTTTAACAACAGTCATGCCTCCCTTTTTAGGCACAACCTGAACAGGGCTTACCCGCTAACTGTACAAAATGGGATAGATGATCCTAGAGTGCAAGAGTTTCAAAACCTCTTTCTTAACAACCTCTCTCATCATATTATTATGCCTACACTATGACTCCCTAGAAGGTATGGAATCTGGGTCTATAGGGATGCGATGTGTGCAAAGGGTAGGGCTAATTCCCTTAAGATCTTGGAGTGAGTAGCCAAAAGTAGAGCGATGCTTTTCTAAGACAGTTAGCAAGCGGAGGGTTTCTTCCTAAGAGAGTTTATCACTTATGATCACAGCAGAATCCTAATCATTATTGAGAAAACCATATCTAAGACCAGAAGGTAGGGGTTTAAGCTCAATGGCAGGCTTAGGTGGTTCCAGCAATTCACCTAAGGGTTCTAGTTCTATGGAACTTTTGTCTTCTTCAATGAAGAACTGGGCATCAACTTTAAGATTGAGTTTGATTAGATAATCAAGAGGTGCGACCTTAACCTCTTCCATTGGATCTTGCTCAGGAATCAGCTCAGTCTCAGCATTTAGAGAGTGAGTGATTGGTAAAGAAAGTTTAAAGTTTTTCCTAAGGCTAATTTTCAATTTCCCTGTTTGTCCTTCTTGAATAAGTCTTTCAATTGGTTATCCTATTAATACGTCGAACTCTATGATATCAAAGATATAAAAGCTCAAATGAACCATGGTTCCTTTTACCTGGATAGGGAGGACATAAAGTATTCCCCAACTTGGGAGAATGTGTGCTGAAAGACTTTTCAACAATTTTGTTCTTAGGGTTAATGGCATGTGTTTTAATAAATCATGAGCAAAAGATGCAGACATGATATTAACACCCACAACTATATTATAAAGAGCATTGAAAGGATCTTTGTTAATTTGGCAGCAAATGGAAATAGAAGGCGAGTCTAGATGAATCTCATCAGAGGAAAGCTCTGATTCTTCTTACCATTCATTGTTTATTATAGACACTAGCTCTTTCGTAGTCTTTTTAATTAAAGCTTCCTCAGAAGGGTCAATGATTTATTCATGGGATGATGATTTCCTAGGCTTTTAGGGTTTCCTCATCGTATGATAATTCGAGGTATTTCCATATTCAGCAAAAAGTTCATCCTCTGAATTAAAGCATAAAATTGGAAAGTGGAGTTTCTTCCTTTTCTGGTGATTTGAGATTTGGGATAGCTGAGGTTGGTGATGGGTTCAGTAGAGATTCTAGTTCATCTATCTAGGATTCCTCCTCTAGTAGTTTCTCTTCTACTTCTTTAGGGGTGCTGCCCATGAATGAGCCTCCTAAAGCAGAGACATGCAAATTGGGGTCTAAAATTTTAGTAAGAATGATTCTCCCCAAATTGGCAGAGACATGCAAGAACTGAGCCTCCTGAAGCTATGTTAAGAAACTTAGAGGTTTCCTTATTAAGACCCATATAAGTGTTGAAGAAGAATGGGGTCTTGAATGGCAAGGTCTGGGCTAGTATTAATAAGAGCATTAAAATGATCCCATGCCATGCCTAGAGATTTTTTTTCTTCTTGTTTAAAAGATAGAACCTCAGAACAAAGGCTGACTACTCTAGTGATGGGAAATAAATTCAAGCAAAAGCTAGAGCATAAAGCTTCCCAATCTCCTTATCTACTCCCTATGGTTTGCTTATACTAATGTTTAGCTCTTCCTATCAAAGAGAAAGGAAAAAGCTTCCATCGTAAGGTTTCATCTGACATGCCCACAATGCGTAAGCTTGCACTAGGTTTGCTCAAACTCATTTAAGTGGGAGTATGGATTTTCATCATCCTTCGCCCAAAAAGTATTGATCTTGGACCATATTGATTAAACACGGGTGCTCGTTGGTGGTCCTTAACGACCATATCTAACCGCCAATTACTATCCATAATGGTAGAAATAAACAAACTTTGGGCACATATGCTTTTACTATTAACCTAGTTCCACTTGTACTAGAAGAAACATGTTTTGTAGGGCACACATTTGAATACAAGTGGAAAACAAAGCAAAATGCGCAATCCAGAAAGTGTAATGCAGATCCTACATTAAAGAACCAAGCAAAGGCCCATCAAATAATCAAATCTAGGCCGAGCACCACCAAGGAAGCAACATAGGCCTAGCCAACAGTCCACTAGAGCAAGGCTATGGCCAGTGGGGCTAGCTAGGGTACGCCCTGCACCCTGTGTGTGCCTGCACCTCTAGCACCACCTCTCTGGCCCACCTTGCTCTAGTAGTTGCATGGCGGCATGCTGAGGCTGCTTCTGGTGGTTTCCTAATTTATCAGAGCCAAACTGACCATGAGCTAGTATAAATGTAGGGTGGGGCTCTCTCTTCACACACACACACTATTTGGAGCTACACACCTCACTACCACCTCTTATATTTTTACTTTTAGTAGTCTTTTGTGAGCTAGTAAAGCTATCAAGAGGGCTTGGCTCCATGGAAGAAGAAAGACATCTTGGTATGAATACTATGAAGAGTTCTTCCAAAGTCTTGCTCTCATATTATCAATATAGTTGTGCTATTGAATTAGAGTATAGTTTACATGTTATAATCATGACTTATGAACTAGAATATAGTTTGAGTGTTATGATCTTAACATGTGCAACTTTATGCTTAGCCATTCATATGACTTGTATGCTTTGAATTAGAGCTAAGTTGAGGTGGCAGTTTATCGTGCCTTTGGGTGTGCCCATGTCCTATGCTTGTCGATCCATAGGGTCAGAGCCCTGGGGGGTGTGGGTAGTTTTTGTGTAATCAGACATGGTGCCCAGGGTACATAGGGACAGGTGAATACATTTGCTACTCTCCAGTTGAGGGGTAGGCGATAGGTGATGATATCCCTATCCATCTCTTGTAATACCCCATGTTCGGGTAAGGTGTAGGAGTCTAAATCGTCACATGAGGTTGCTCACAGACTAGTACTTAGTGGCCTCCTGACCTATCTTACACTTAGTTCTAGCTCTAATCATGTATCTTGTATGATTATCAACTGTTCTTTGCATGGCTATATTAGAACATGCCTGCTCCGCTTAGGAACATTCTTTTATTCTTTGTTTTCCTTTTATCCTTGAGGTTAGCCCAAGTGTGTGTCTACTATCCTAAATATACCATTTTTACTCCTGTCATAAACTATTGCTTTACTAATGCAAGTATGTAGTCTTGTTCATATCCATGCTAGACTCTTTACACCATGCCCTCTTTTGGAAAAATATAAATAATGATACCCTAAATACTTCTAGGTGAAATGCTACAACGATATATCCGTGCACTTGTGGATATTTTCTGTAATCGTTAAGAACTATCATCGAAGGTATTTCTTGGCGGCATCGCTAGGAAACACAAATCTTAGTGGTGTCGCTAATAAATGCCAACAAGCATTTCTAGCGCCATTGTCGGGGAGGGTATTGGTGAAAAGAATCTAGTAGGACATGATCTTAATCACATGCATGTAATGGTATAGTTTATGCAGGCAAACTCTGCTTGTTTTCTTCCTATTGTGGATGAAAACAGGATAGTGTATGAGTGGTTTTGACCTGCCAGGATAACTACATAGAAAACCTGGTGGCACTCCTAAGGAAGAGCCGACCTTGTGCCGCTTCTTCTTCTGTCACTCCCCCGGCAAGTGAACCAGTCACCCCCGCACCATCCGCTACTACCGCTATGGCCAAGACACTCCGCGACAACTCCACCCCCGCCATTGGGCCCATTGTCAACATGAGCAATGGAAACTTTGAGCTGCGCACCAACCTAATTACGATGGTGCAGGCAAACTAATTCTATGGTTTGCCTAGCGAGGACATAAGTGCACACTTCCACTCCTGGAGCTATGCGACACTATCAACATCAAAGACATCACACCAACAAGCATCAGGCTCCGTCTGTTTCCCTTCTCCCTCACAAGAAAGGTGAAACAATGGTTTTACAAGGAGAAGGAAGCTATCAACACGTGGAACCAATGTTCAGTGGTGTTCCTCACGAAGTTTTTCCCCATGGGAAAAACCAATGCCCTGATGGGGAAATTTCAAATTTCTAGCAGACTTTAATGGAATCCATCCCTGATGCATGGGAGAGGCTGCAGAATTACATCTAGGCATGCCCACCCCATAGGATGGAAAACTGGCTCATGCTCTAGAACTTCTATGAGGGGCTTACGCCCATGTCGAAGGGGCATGTAGATGTCGCTGTTGGAGGCGCATTTCTTTCCCTCACCATCGATGGAGCCATATCTCTCATCGAAAAGATGGTGGATAATTAGAGCTAGGGGAAAGAAAGAAAACAACAAAAAGGACTTGCAACATACCGTGAAGGAGGCAAATATGCTTGGCACAAAAATGGACTTGCTATTGAAAAGACTGGACGAACGTGCTACCGACAAAGAAGCCATGAAAAGCACCGTCCAGGCCATGGACTCACATATGACATGTGAGGTCTGTGGTGAAGTCGGACACTCAGGGAATGAATGCCCCTGAGACCCATGAAGAAGCATCATACATCAATAACGGGTTCCGACAAGGTAATAATAATCAGCCACGTTTCCAAGGAGGTAATAATAATTATAATTCAAATTTCAATTCCAATTTCAATTCAAATCAACCCTCCTTGAAGGATCTAGTGCTAGGTCAAGCTAAAATCAATGAAAATATCGCTAAAAAGCTTATGTATAATGATAAAATGATTGAAAATATAAACTCTAAAATTGAAAGTTTATCCTCTCTATTAAAAACCAACTAAGTTTTAATAAAATGATTGAAACTCAAATAGCTCAAATAGCTACCGCTATTCCTATCAACCATTCAGGGAAAATCCCGGGGCAACCTGAGAATTCCTCCGAATTTGTTCATGCAGCTGCAAAGCAATGAAGGAGGATAAGTCTTGCGGATGGACTATAAATGTTGAGCCCTTATCGAAAGTAAATCGGTAGTTATCTTTTAAAAATTCAAAATTTCATTTTTTTTAAAAAAATCAAAATTTAAAATTTTACCTAAAAATAATATTTTTAGAAAAATAAAATAAAAATAATTTTTTGATAGTATAGATTTTTTTGTTATCATTTCTTATTTTAAAAATATTTATAAATATTCAAAATATAATAAAAGCTTTGTTGGAAAATCAATTTCGTGAGCAAAATTTTGAAACCGAGGGAAGCACTAACGACAACATTTTCAAAATGGTCGTTGGGAGCTACCTACCAATGGGAGGCAGCAGCGGGCCCACCTCTAGTGCGAGCGCACCCTGCTTAGCGCCTCTAGCACTATTGCTGCTCCAACGGCTCCTAGCAATTGCCACTCCCCCTCTCGGCCAGTGCTCTGCTCTATAAATCCCTAGAGCTCGGGTTGAGGCCCTCCTCACCTTCACACTCCATTTTTCACTCCTGCTCACTCTCTTTGCTTCACCACTTGCAAAATATTTTTCCACAAAGCTTGAAAGTAAGGAAACTCTGCAAAAAATTTCTAGACTCGAGACCACCAAGCCAAGCTCGCGGGTTGTTCGATTTATTTCCACTAACATAACCCCCCCTTTTTGAGCTTTTTGTGTTGTTTTTGCCATGGGAAAGTTTAGTAGGAAGCTCTCTGGTGCTTTCAAGAAGGCTGTGGGAGCAAGCTCAAGTCGCTCCCTCAGAATCTCAAGCGTGCGCTACACCGAGCCTGAAGAGAACCCGATGCATGAAGATGACGAAACCAAGCCAACGGTAGTGCAAGAAGATCAAGAGCAAGAACAACCGATGGAGGAAGGCGACGATGATCCTCACCTTGATTTGGAGGGAGAATGGGAGATGCAAGCATACAACCTCATCAAGAACCACGAGTTCATCCACATGCCTACGTATGACCTCGACCTTCTCCAAAAGATAGGTATGGACATCGAATTCTCCACCATCTAGAAAGCCGTTGGAT